>NW_009921572.1:0-10997 GCF_000696875.1 Nestor notabilis | reverse complement strand
CCCCGAGTCCGTGCACAGCGCCTCCGAACCCAGCCAGGATCTCCACCATGCCAGTCTTTTGGAGTCCCAGAGCCCACTGAGCCTCACAGGGCTGCCCATGGGGGAGAGGGTGCTCTGGGGCTGGGGGCTGCTCCATGCCATGAGGATTGAGTCCTCTTCCAAACCTTGCCAGCACTCCATGGGACATCCAAGTTGGGGAACACACCTCTGCTCTGCTTCAGCCGCCGCATGGCCACCTTCAGGTGCTTGGTCCTGCCCAGGTCCTCCCCAAGGAGATAGTACCAGCCACCGATCTCCTGGGGAGAGGAAAGAAGCTGTTGATGAAAGGGCAGATACTCACCCCTATTCTTTTCTCAGCCTGGAGAAGAGAAGGCTCATTAAGGGGAGACCTTATAAGTCTTCCAATACCTAACGGGCTACAAGAAACCAAGAGAGGGGCTTTGGACAAGAGCTTGTAGGGACAGGACAAGGAGAATGGCTTTAACCTGCCAGAGGGGAGATTGAGATGAGCTCTGAGGCAGAAGCTCTTCCCTGGGAGGGTGCTGAGGTGCTGGCACAGGGTGCCCCGAGAAGCTGTGGCTGCCCCATCCCTGGCAGTGTTCAAGGCCAGGTTGGACACAGGGGCTTGGAGCAACCCGCTCTAGTGGAAGGTGTCCCGGGGTTGGAGCTGGAGGAGCTTTAAGGTCCCTTCCAACGCAAACCAGGATGGGATTCTATGATGATTCTATGAAACTGAGGAAAGGGGAGGTATTCAGCAGCATCATGCAGCACCCAGGAGTCAGGCCCAGCTCATCTCAGCCCCTGCTAAGGTCCCAGAAGGACCACATGCCCCAGCATCCTCCTTCCATCCCTGTGAGAGCAGGGTGCTGTGCATGGGTGCTATACACATGAACACTCTGTCCTCTGCACACAGTGACAATTCATGAAACTCGTTGCCAAAATCTGAGGTGGAAAGGACATCTCTGGGGAGGCCACACATGAGCACAGGAGAGCCACAGTTCATAGTCTTATTATCTTCACTGTTAGAAGAAAGCTGCATCTCACTAGTCCAACATTCAGAGGAGGCCATGCTATAGCTGCCTCTTACTCCCTTCTCAGGTCATTGCCACAAATTGCTTCTTTTTAACCTCTTGCTAGGGAGAGAATTTCCACACCCCAGGTGAGGTATTAACACTTTGCACGAAACACTTCCAGCATGCCAAGACACTCTGATGTACAGAGGATGTGACCAGGGATGAAATCTCTGCCCAGTGGCAGCCAGGATGAAACATTTCCATGTTCGAGTGGATCAGCAGAGTCATTCCCAGCAGCAGCCCTGCAGGGTTCTCCACGAAAGCAAACCCAGCTGATGTGAAAGCTGTATTACCAAGCAGCAGCCAGGCTGGGGCAGCAGCACTGTGACCAAACACGCAGCAGTGGGGACATCGATGGAGACAGCCTGACAGCACCACTGCCTCCAGGAACAGCCCAAGACCTCTGCATCTGCCCTCTGTCCACCACCACCAGCTCCACTAGTGAAGCCTTGGCTGCTGAGCACAGGAAATCAGGCAGGTTCCTTCTCAGAGGCGCATGTCCCCACCATTGCACCCGCTTGGCCACTGCTCAGGACATGTCAGATGTGACACATGCCAGACTGAGAGAGGCTGATCCCATCTCCTGTCCCCACAGCAGGCAGCACTCACTGGGGCCACCTCTTTGCATCCCAAATTGCTACTGCTCTGTGTGCCCCTACAGATGGAAGTGACAGTCCCCTGTCCTAGGACCCCTCCTCTCACAGAGCCTCCCTGCCCCTGCCTCCTGCAATCACACCAACATCAGTCTCAGTGGCACAACCTGGGAATGGGACCAGGGAACTCCATGGGCACCCTTTTGTCCAAGGTAGGAGCAGCCTCCTCCTGCCCCAGGGATGCACCACATCCACCCACTGACCCAATACAGTCAGACCCCAGACCCACACGCTGCACTCTGGCACAGGGGTACCTTGTCCATGGTCAGAAGGGACTTCACACCAAAGCTCATGCATCCGATGAGTTCGCTCTGTCTGCAGGAGAGGCACAGACCATCAGCACACACTTGAGAACTCCCCAGGCTCCAGCTCCCCACGTGCATCCCTCCGCATGGAGCCCACAGACATCCCAAACTGCCCATGCTGGGAGCCAGGCGGTGCCCAGGATGTGCCTCCCTGTCCATGCTGTGAGCAAGCACGGTGTAACCACATGGCTGAGCTGCAGCAGGAGCTGGGCTCAACATCCTGGTCCCCTGCAGCCTAACCAGTGCTGGCAGGAGTTTGGCCAGGGAGGCAGATAGCCTGCAAGGTGCCAGACCCTTTGCTGCTGGGCTCTCCTCCTCGCTGCATTGCCCTCAGGGGTAGGGAAGGTCCCCAGCACACAGCCAAGCTCCAGCCCCACTTGGCTTTAGCCAGCAGTGCAGGCACGAGTGCCTGCAGAAGTTCTGAACACTGGCGCAGCTGATGGCTACCAGGCAGCAGCAAAGCCACCAGAGCACAGCAAGGGCAGGTTTCCCCTCCACCAGACTGCAGGTGGCGCGGTGCCCACCAGTACAGGCTGCCGGACTGTCCCCCCAGCAGGTCCCAGCCCCACTGCTCATGCCTCTGCCCCACCAACCCACAGCCTTCGTGCAGGGCAGCCCTGACATCAGGGCCAGACCCCAAGGAGCTCACGTGGGGCGGGCAGAGCAGTGGCAGGTTCACTGCCGTGCCAGCCCCATTTGAAAGAGGTTGCCTGGCAGGTTGGCAGCCCCTTACCTGGAGTTTCTCTCTCTGTTCCAGACTGTGACAAGGAGACGTTTCTGCTCATCCACCTCTTGCACTGGGCTGTAACAAGCAAAGGGAACAGCCCATGAGCACCTTTCTTCACCTTGCAGACACAGACCCCTCACCCTCCCCAGAGCCAGATCTTTTCCTCCATGCTCTGCCCAGAGCACTGAAGCATCACCTCCTCAAAGAAGCCACTGATCCACTAATTCCCTTGTTCCTGACAGCCAACTGCAAGAGGATGTGACTTCTCCTGGGCAGGCACTGAGGACACTGCTCAGGTTGTTTAAGGGGAAAAATAACCTTGCAGAAAGACACACATCCAACATCAAAGGGAAAATGCAAGGAACAAGCCACAGTTCATGCTCTGAAACAACCCTGTACCAAATTAAATGGTGCATGGGGACAGAGGTCTGACACAGACTGGTTAGTGAGCAGTGCCAAGCTCTACCAAAGCACTGACCCATACAGCTCCATTCCCATGCAGAGACATGCTGCAGCTATAAGAAATCCTTTTACCTTCCTCATTCATCCTGATGCCCACACTGCTGCAGCTGCAAGGTGGAGGAAATGGAGTGTGTTTGCCCAACTCCTGCCCAGTAAGGAAGTCAAACCATGAGGGAGCACTGCTGCCATGCTGTGTGCTGACAGCTCTGTGAGCCTCCATCAAGCTCTGCCCAAAAGTTCAAGGCATTTCAGCTATAAAAACTCAGCAGAATAATGTCTGTCACTCCTCATCTCAGCAGCAGACCTGCTCATGCATGATGCATGTTTGTTATGGATCAGAATGCACAACAAACACGGGGTTTGGCTTCGAGAGTGTGCCCCAGGACAGCAGCCACGTGGGTCCCCCACGTGAACACGGTGATGGATGGGCCAGAGCTGCCTCTGCCCTCTCATACTCACAAGAGAAAGTGCTCGTGGAAGACAGGGTTCTTGCTGTCTGGCACAGTCTTTGTCTTCTGCCTGCACTTCCAGTTAGCATCTGGCACAATGGACATCTTTACAGAGGGAAACAAGCAGCGTGTCAGTGCTCCCAAAGCTAGCCCTGGCACAGAGCTGCCACTGTGGTGGCAGGAGACAGCACAGCAACTGCCATGGGTGGCTGAGCCTCAAAGCTCCAGCTGAGCCTGTGCTAACAGTGGGTTAGATCACTCTGAGGTGTTCAGTAATTGCATTACAGAACTCCTCGGGCCAGAGGAGGGTAGAAAAGGGCAGAAGAATCAAGGACTGATGTACATGAATGGTGCTGGCTGGTCTTTCAACTTGCAGCCCCATCGTAGGGGAGATGCTTCCTGCACTGTGCACACCATAGGGGGAGCAGCCTGACAAGGGGACCTCCCTCCTGGAGGTCCAGAGCTACCCTGTGCTGGCCACACACCTATCCCCACAGTCCTCATCACCAGTGGGATGCTCCTACAATGAATGGCTGACACAGCTCTTAGCAGGGTCCTGTCCTCTGCTTTTCTGGCTCCATCCAGACACTGTGCCAAGAAAACCCATGAGCCCTCCAGCACTGGGCAAGAGACCAGCCACCTCCCTGCAGTCTGTGTGTGTTTGACCAGAGCAGGACAGAGTGGGAAAGCAAAGGGACAGGCAGGCCAGAGCATGCTTAGAGAAGCCAACCACAAAATCCCAAGGAAGTATGAAGCCCCCAGAGCAAAGCTTGAGGAGAACCCACCTTCACATAGGAGTCGCATGGCTGGTGCTCCTTTCCCATCAAACCTTTTGCTTCCATGACTGGAAAGGAAGCAGAATGGTCATGCCCCAAAGCAGCAGGGAAGGGTCATGCCACAAAGCAGCAGGAAGGCACCATGGAGTGCTCCCTCCATGCAGGACTGAACCCAGCTCCTACCCCAACAGGACCTTGCACACACCTCCCCAGCAGCCTGCTCTCACTGGGCGCCCACAAACACGTGAAGGGTTTGGGTTTATTGTATTCCTCTTCTTTACCACACCCCTGCTACAAAGACAAGTGCCTGTGGGTGAGGTTGGTGGCAGATGCAGTTCAGCATCTGGAAGGCAAATTGCATCTTACTTGCCTGACCTCACACAGCTCTGGGCTCCCTGCCCCAGAGCCAAATGTATCAGCAAGTTAATACCTACAGGCACATCCGCATGGCAGCACCACCAGGTCAGGAACCCTGGGCTTCCAGCCATGTGGCTGGAGGCAATAGATGTGCAGCAGTCTGGATTGCCCAGGATGGGCTGCTGGAATGACACTAAGCTCCCCCTTAAAAAGCCCAGCAAGGCAGCAGTGACTTTGCCTCTCTGAGAGGCAGATATGTGCTCCTCATAAACATGGTCAGCCCAACAGAAACCCCAGTGCACAAGGGCAAAAGGGTTCTGCAAGACCCCCTGGTGCTTCATGAAGCAGTTTGTAAGGTTCCTCCAGACAGGCTGCACCAAGAGCTTCCTCCTTCGGGTTTTTAAAGATATTGGGGTGGAGAATGAAAAAGTAAGACAGATCACCCCACATCACCAGCCTCCTCCTGCAACACTGAGTAGTACCCTGAGCAGCCAGCATGTGCAGCAGGGTGTCAGGTCCCACACCTTGAGCCTCCTTGGCCCCTTTGCAGGACCATTTCCCTCTTCCCAGACCCCCTTTTGGAGACAACATCAGAACAAGACAGTGACTCACACTCAGTTCATGCTGGGGCTGCTCCAGATGGAGGAATCTGGGGTAAAGCCTGTGCCAGACCCTCAGAACCACACACACAGCATGGAGAAAAACCCAAACCAAACCACACAACATATTATCCTGCTGTTGGTTCCTCCCAGTGCCTGCCTGCACAGCCAGAACAGGGCAGCAAGTTCCTGTGGCTGCCAGTCCTACAGCCCCCCCCAGGCTCAGGCCATCTTCTGCCCCCATTTCATCACACCCAGACAGAGGTGAGGCTGTTCTGTAAGGTGGGATGTTGCTCAAGAGAAAGCTTTTTCCATCCCCTCCTGCCCTGCTGTGAAGGTTTCTGGCATGGGAGTGCTTCCCTCAAAAAGCATGGCCCCCCCCAAGGGCCCTGGGAGCCCCAGGGCTTTGCTTTCCCCTTTCACCCTGCAGAGCACAAGCCCAGGGCAGCATAAACTTGCCCTGGGCACAGGGAGGGAATTTTCACTCTGACCATTTTAAACTCTTTTTGAAGAATTTTTTTTACACCCTTTTCAAAGCTTTTTCCTTGATTCTTTAACCATTTACTTACCACAAAGCCCTGATGAGCCCCTGGTAGAAAGAGCTCTGTGCCAGGACACCAGGACATACACATCCTTCACTGTGGGAGCAACCCTAAAAGACTCCCCAGATGTCTCCAGACCTAGTCCTGACACTCTTGTTGGCCTTTCTAATGATCACTATGAAAGCTGCAGTGATGCAGTTCCCTGGGATCTGGCTCATGGCTGTGATGGAGCTGGTATCCCAAGTGTTCATCACTTACCTGCACCCCAGCAATGGTGGCCAGGACTGAGTCCCCAGGGGTAGAGAAGCATCTCTAGTCCCCAGTGGGACATGCCACAGCTTGAGGAACAGCAACCCCAACCTGGACCAGGGGAAATACTTGTATTGAGAAGCACTGGTGGTGTTAAAAAAGCACCATTTGGAGGTAATGGAACAATTTGGAAACCCTAGCAAATGGGTTTGGCCAATGTAAAAGACATTTCAAATTTTCTTTTCCAAACCATATTTGCCTTTTTTCTCTTCACATGGAGTTAAAGAAAAAAAAGAAATTAGACAAGCAGATGCAAAACATACCGTGGCCACCCAGAAATGGTCTCCAGAAATTTCAGGTTGGCCTGTAAATCAAAGAGCTCCTAGTCATGCCACTCTACCACAGTTGTTCCCTACTGTGTTGTGCTCCCACATGGAACTTGGCCATGAAGCTCCAAATTGCTTGAAGACAGGGCATGGCAGTGCTGTCCTCGTCAGTAGCCCACCCTGGCTCTGGGGCCACCTTGCCATGCACCTCATGGAGATACTTACTGTGCAGCACAAGGATGCGGCTCTGCACCTCGATGGACAGCTTCAGCTGGCCTAGAGGAAAGGAGAGGAGAGGACACTGTTTTCTCAGCACATAGTAAACTGATGGTAAGAGACATGAGCCCACGGCAGCAGGGAAGTGGGAGCACCAAGATGAAACAGTCACCATGGGGTGAATTAGCCCTGGTTGAACAGAGGGATGGAGATGCTCAAATCCTGCCCCAGCCCAGATTCAACTTCCCCTTCAGCTCTCCCCTGAGCTGGTGGGCAAGGGGCTGCCACCGCTGCAGAAGGTGACAGTGGGCCAAGCTGCAGACAGCCTGGACAAAGAAGGACAACAGGTGCCTTTGGTGGCAGGGACATGCCAGCACAGGGTCTGCTGGCACAACCTGAGCCATGGCACTAACCTGGTTCTGTTTATGCAGTGCTGCAGGACTTGCTCCCTGCTTGCCCTACTACATCCCTCATCTGTCCAGGATGACTTTGGGAAATGGAAGAGCCATAAGAATCCCTTCCCTGTCACATCCAGCAACAGTTTGTTTTCACTAGTAGAGAGGATGCAGTGACACCACAGCGCATGCAGCATCCACAGCTGGAGAACACGCTGCTCACAGCAGAGCCAAGAACAAAATCCAGGCTTTGCACAGCTCCAAAGCCCACCTGTAGCTCCCGCTGCCTGTTGAAATGCCCATGCCAGGACCTTGAGCTTCCACCTCTCATCTGGAGCTGCAGTTTGTGCTTTTCCAGCACTGCCTGGACCTGTCTGCCAGCAACTGACTCCCAGCATTGAAAACCAGAGCAGTCATAACCCCATGCCAGCTCTGGGCGAGCCCCACATGTAACCCCTGCTGAGCACGGGCACGGGCCCAGGGCAGCAGCTCTGCTCCGTCAGCTTCCCAACAGGCACACACCAGCCTTCCCATGCACCAGCAGCCCTGCATCAGCCCTGAAGTCCATCCCCAAGGCTCAGACTGGCACAAAGACTCAGCCCAAGGTGTTTGTCAGGGTCGGGGTGAAACACTGCAGCACAGAGGGCTCTGAGTTCCCAAGAGATTTCCTGGGAGCTGCCACCTGCAGCCTGGATGGAATGGGCAGATCTTAAGGGTCTGAAATCATAGAATCAACCAGGTTGCAAAAGGCCTTTAAGATCATCAAGTCCAAACTTTACCCCAGCACTGCCAAGGACACCACGAAATCTGCATAATTGCTCTGAACCAACCCAAAACTAAATCATTCCCAATGCTCCTGAAGAATTAAAAAATTGAAAGTACTGTTAGCACAACGTTTCATTTAGTCCAAAGCAAAATATCCCCTTTTCATTTGATTTCCAGCTTACACAACACAACAAATAAACATGGAAACATCATTTAAAGACATCTAAACAGCTTGCAAATTAAACCCCAGCATTTCAGTTTGCAAAACACACAGCCAAGGGCCTGGCTTGCTGAGGGGGGATAACTCATGCGATTGTTCAACCTGAAACAATCAGAAAACTTCTTTTTCACTCAAAAAAACCCACTTGGAAATCTCTCTCAGCTCACACATGTGCCCATGTGTGTGTGCATATATGGAAATGCATGTCTTTATGTACAGTTACAGATGAGTGAGAGCAAGGTGAGAAAGTGAGGACAAGCCCCAGGCAGGGTAGCTCAGGAAAGCTCTATTGCAGCTAACACTGCTGTAGATCAGTGAGGACACTGACCCGTTTCACGCTGCCATCCCAGCCTTCTGGGGAGGGCTGTAACCCTTCTGTCCCCAGCTCTCTGGCTCTGTGTGAACCCTCTCACTGCTCCACTGTTAGCACATAACAACCTTTAAAACCCAAGAGCAAAATGCCCCCAACTAACCAAGCATGACGAGGAGTCAGCCCAGCAATGAATGGGCCCCAGGGAGGAGAAAGGAAGCTTTTGTGCTGGTTCTTCAGGGGAGGAGTCTCTAAACCCAGCACTGGCCTGGGGAGGACTGGGGCTGCCCAGCTCCTGGGGCAGCTCATGGGGCTCAGGCTTCTGCAAATCAGGTCAGGTCACACAGGACCACGGCCTCGTGCATCACGTGCAGGACTGCTGCTTCTGGTGCAGGGACAGGACAAGGGGAATGGCTTTAAGCTGCCAGAGCGGAGACTGAGATGAGCTCTGAGGCAGAAGCTCTTCCCTGGGAGGGTGCTGACCCAGAGAGGCTGTTGCTGCCCCATCCCTGGCAGTGTTCAACGCCAGGTTGGACTCAGGGGCTTGGAGCAACCTGCTCTAGTGTAAGGTGTCCCTGCCCATGGCAGGGGGTCAGAACTGGAGAAGCTTTAAGGTCCCTTCAACCCAAACCAGGCTGGGATTCTATGACAATGCCTGTGGCCCCTGTGTCGTAGACTTCAGCAGCATCAAAGAGCTAGGAGAAAATGGGCATTTTGCCTTCTTCAGAAGTACCACAAATTGGCCCCTAGTAGAAAAGATCCGGCAGTATGAGTGGGAAAGGTCCTCTCCTTACCATGAGGAACAGATGACCTTTCTCTCTTAGTGCATTTGCTCCCAAATGTTTCCAAAGTACATGAAGGATCAAATCACACACTCCAGAACACCCCAGCCAGCCCTTATGCCCGAAAGGGTTCCCAGCCTGCTCATGCCAGGGAAGCACTCACTGGCTTTGTAATAATTCCAGTGCTTGGATGGGGCTGG
The DNA here is from genome assembly GCF_000696875.1 of Nestor notabilis. Taxonomy (NCBI): domain Eukaryota; kingdom Metazoa; phylum Chordata; class Aves; order Psittaciformes; family Psittacidae; genus Nestor; species Nestor notabilis. The sequence continues at coordinate 1,591 of NW_009921572.1, read as the reverse complement.
GATCAGAGGGGGAAGCTGCTGTCAGAAAGAACTGAGCCAGCCTGAGCTGGCAGAAGGGATCTGCTGTACAAGTGCCTGCCCTTGGACAGACCAGTTGCATGTTATCAGGTGCACGGAGCAGTGACCTTCCTCCAGACCTGGCTGGGCAGAAGAGCAAACAAGGTGAGCTCTTGGGCTGCATTTCTACCTCGCTCCAAGACCAGAGGGTCAGAGAACCACTGTCTGTTCCCTGGGTTTATCTCTTTGAATACATCTCTAACATAAACTAAGGGAAACAGCTTCAGCAGAGAGGCCCTGGCACAGCTTGTCCAGGCCACCAGTGTTCAGTAAAGCTTCATACAGATGAAAATAGGTGCAGAGAAAGGCCAGAGGGAGACAGAAGAGCAGACAGCTCGCCTCACAACAGGACCCACAGGCAGTGCCTGGGCACACACCCCATCACAGAGAGCAGGGCTGCAGCAGAGAGAGTGCCCAGGCTCCCATCCATCTGGACCCCACAGGGCTGGAAGAGGCAATTCAAGCTGATGAACAAAGCTGGCACACGGAGAACAGGGGAAAACCAGCTATGAACAAGCACAAGATGGTAATCAAACGGGTTCCCACCCATGAGAGAAGTTTGCCAGGCTCAGGGAGGGGACATATGAATGCTCTCCTTTGGAAGCAGACCTGGCAGGCAAGAAAATCTGTTCCTTACTGATGATCTCTGACAAACAGAAAATCTGGGGCTCTGTTCTTTAAATGCTTTTTTGTTTTATTATAGGAAAAATGCAGGTGTTGCCCTGGCTAGGACAGCCAGGAACCATCAGGCCCTGTCCTGCCACTGCTCTCCTGCTCCAAGCACAACACAACCACATCTCGTTGGGATGGTCAGCTCATGAAGGCAACTGTGGCTGCAGAGATGATACTTGGCCTGGACTTTAGAGCCAAAAGGCACCACAAAACTCACGTTATTTGCCATGAATAAGTCCTACCGACAAAGACAGGAGGATTTCAGCTCCCAGGCTAGGCTGTCCTCAGCAGATGGATGCTCCCAAGCGAAAAGGGGGAAGAAGCAGCATCTCTGGCTGCCCCAGGGAGGGACACCCCACTCTGCTCAGTAACCCCCCTGGTTCCCTCTCTGACAGCACCCTGCATGGTCACCTGCCCTGCCCACTAAAACCAGCAGAAACTTTGAAAGAAAACTGCTGCTTAAACAGTGGCACTGGGAAGCGCACCCATCTTCTGGTGAGCCATCACGCACCACAGGCAACAGCCATGGCATTGCTGCTGGGCCAGCTCCAGCCCACAGAGCCTCCATGCCCAGGGGCTGCCTTGAGCCCAGGCAGCAAAATGGAGGCAGCCACAGAAAGACCCACAAGGAGCAAAGAAGGAAATTTGGGCTCTGCCCTAACAGGGGCCACAGCTCCAGCCATCCGTAGGAGCGATCCCAGCTCGCGCCCATCCAAGGGGCAGAATGACCTGGGTGTTTGGCATCCGGCTGCTGCCGCACACCTCAGCGCCTGCAGCTTGGTTTCAGGGCGCTCCCCACTTTGCCAGTTCAATGAGCCACATTCCAGCTCAGCGAGGCAGAAGGAAGCAGCTCAGCGTTAAT
>NW_009921571.1:1028-1951 GCF_000696875.1 Nestor notabilis | reverse complement strand
GTGGAGTTTTGGCTTATTTCTCTTTCAGAACGGATATTTGGCTGAGCTCTCTGGTATGATGATGTTAATTTCTGTTAAGGTATGATAGCTGTTGAACATAAATGTGCTGTGTATTAGACACCAGTCTGAGTAAGGGTTGAGTCAACACGTTAGCTGTATTGATGTGCAGTGCTTTCTGCCGTCTGGAGCTTCTGCCAGGTTTCTCACCAAAACTTTACTCTCAGCTGTTGTTCAACTTCTGGCAAGTTCTCTTTCTCCTGTTCCTTAATGATTTCAGGCCTAAATCGTAGCTTATCTATATTTGAGACTAATACTCCGGTTTTGTATTTCAGGTTTTGGATATGGAGAGTCACTATCAGAGCTTGAGGAAAGTATCTGAAATGAAGTCCATCAAAACTGCCCCAAATATGTTTTCTTGTTTCCCAAGTACAGAAAGTCTGTAAGGCCAAAGTCACTCATCCTTGTAATCATCACTTTTAGGACTGGAATTCACTTGCTTTGAGTAAGGAAATGTTGAAAGGAGGATTTAGCCTGTGTTGCAGTGGAGTTCCTGCGGTGTAGAAAACGTTGAAGACTATTCATAATCATGCACTTCAGGAAAGTTCCAGGGCTATAGATTTTATACTCTTCTCTATGGATTTTATACTTATATCTATATATCATACTGTATGCAATATTTTATACTCTGTGTAACTTGCCATCATGAAATTACAGAGAACCAACAAGAAAGGAGAAATTTCGGGGCAAGAGGCCAGCAACGCTTGGATATCGCTGTTCCAACTGAAGATGATCCAGATGAGCCAAGACAGAATGATGTGTATGTAACAGCTAAAGTGGCTTTCTAAATTCTGATTTATTCCAAGCATTTGGCTTATGTTTGATTCCCGTGTGCACTGCAGTCCTAAAATCTACTTGCATGTATC
>NW_009921571.1:0-220 GCF_000696875.1 Nestor notabilis | reverse complement strand
AAGATTGTGCCAACCGCATGCGGCCACATCTTCTGCAACCAGTGTCTCCTTGATTCCCTTAGGAATGCCAGCTTTTGTCCAACCTGCAGGTCCTATGTCGGTTACAGACAATATCATCCCTTATACATATAAATGCTTCTGTTTCCCAAGACGGAGTCCAGCTGAATTTTGAGGAAAATGGTATGTTGTTTTCAGTGCTCTGAAGATTTAAAGAGCAGCA
>NW_009921570.1:0-28255 GCF_000696875.1 Nestor notabilis | reverse complement strand
GGCTTTTTCTAACTTAGTGAGTCCGGGGCGTTAATGTTTGTTTCTTTGCTTTCCAGTCTGTATTTTCCATCTTGCCGTGGTGGAGGCAAGTGGGGAGATGGTAGAGAAGAAAGAGGGCTCAGGCCCCTCAAAGCCCGCAGGTGAGAGGAGCCCCCAGCTGCAGGAGCCCCTGGGGCATGTGAAGAAAAGCAAGCAGCAGGTCTCCGAGGGATTCACGATTAAAGCCATGATGAAAAACACCGTGGTATGTTTGCTGCTAGCATAGAGGTGATGTTAATTAACTTGCTCTCACATGTTCAGGAAGCATAGCGAGTTAGAGCTGAGGATAAAGGATGTCAGGGAAGTGAGTTGCTAAAACTTTATTTGGAGTTTGCTGGTTGCTGAAATTACTTTCAGGCTTTACAGAAGTATTATCATAAGGCAACTGTCTGTGCTTGTGGAAATTTCGTTGCTTTGTCTCCAAGCATATAGATTTGGGACCACAATAGTTCTGTTTTGTTTTGTTATTACACGGACAGACTACAGAACTGTGTGCAAGGCTTACTACCTCCCATTTAGCAAAATGCTGTCAAATGATACTGTAGTATTATTTGAAAGTGTTTTCATACACTGACATGGTGTGGTACAAAATGTAATGTGAATGTCACAAAGGCTAGCAAAGATCTAGAAGATACATTTATTTTAAAAATTAGCTTAAAAAATAATAAAAAGCTTCCACTCAGAATAGGAGAGCACTAAACTGGAAACAAACTTTAGTTCTCCAGCTCTTAGTTTAAAGACAAAGATGAATTGATCCAGCAAGCTTCACTTTCAGTAACAGTCCCGATAAATTTAGAGGTACATGAGTGAAAATACTGGGGTAAAGGCCTTTGAAATTGCTTTATATTGTTTTATTTGTCTACTTTGGTAAGATACTAGGAATAAAAAAAGTTTCAGCTAGTACAGAATGCAGATGTTTGACATGTAAATGTATGAACTAATATGAGCACACCTCTATGCTTGAGATGTGTATTTTTCTTTATTTGGACACGGTTCAAGATGTAATTGCTTATCAAAAGTTATTTAGATTGCAGTTCCAGATTTTCATCTCCCTGTTCCTCATTTAGGAGTCTATAGTCTGTATGTATTGGAATGAATTCTCAACTGTAGTTGTTTAAACTCCTCTTTCAAGCCATTATCAGTAATGTGTGTTGAGAAAGACTTTCTTACCCTTTGCCCTTTTTATAATAACTCATAGCAAGGGTTTTATCCTAACCACAGAGATAATGTGATTTGTTTACATTCTAAAACTTGTGATTTGATATCATGTTCATCCACATTGTGTAACCAAAACTACTTTAGTTATTTACCTTGTAGCAGTAACAGTTTCTGATCTGATTTTAAGGCATTTTTAAAGCATAGTTTACAAGAAAAAGGTTTTACCTTTCTATTATATTAGCTAATTTATTGGAAAAGGCAGTACATTTCAGAGCAAGTAGGTGTCAAGTTAAAGGAATGTTTTGATAAACTACTTGGCCAGTAGTATGTCCATCTTGGAGGAACTGCTGCAGTTTAATAATAGCAATTTTATACAATCTATGAGTATACTTTAGTGAATACTGTGAGTCAATTTAAACTGTCAGTGCACTGGAAGGCAGTCCTGTCTTCTTCCTGTTTCAGGCTGCTGCCCCTTATTGTGCCCACATTTATACAATATTGACTGACAAAGAGCTAATCCTGATGAAAAATACTCCAGCCTGTTTAATAGCATCCAACTGCAGTCTTGGGTATTGAGGCAAGCAAAGCTGCTGCTACCACAAAGTTCCTCTGCCCTGCCCTCCTCCTTGTCCTGACGGCACCCTTCCATCTCCCCTTTCGTATTGGTGTTTCTTGCAACTATAGAGGAGGTTGGATCAGCTTTAACAGGTGTTAACATCTGCAAGAAGAAGGGGAAAAAAGTTGTCAGCACATGCTGTGTGGGTGGGAATGTCCCTCTCGGCAACATTGTGGTCTTAATTCATTTAAAACCAGTTATGAAACTGAGTTCTAGCAGAGTAATTCTGCAGGTATTTAAGCATTGAAAGGTGTGGTTTTCATCCCTAGACATTTATTCTTTGTGCAGCATGAACTTTTGCATGGCCGTGTAGTAAACTAAACTGGTTAAACCTAGATTAAAAAGAGCTCAGCATTTCTTTTTTCACGGCAGTGCAGGCTTGACTAACAGTTCAGTAACAGTAAACTAACAGAAGTTAGTGGCTGCTACCGTCCTGCTTGCTTCTGCCACATATCTGTACCTCCTCCTCTGTGCCAGTGCACAGTCATGCAACTGAATTGATGAGGCACTTCAGTTGCATTAGATCCAAAAATGAAAAGCTTCAGCGCAAGGAGGTTTTTATTTCCCCTCATAAAGTTATGTTCCTTTCGAATTCCATGCTTGTTTTTACTGTAATGACCACATTGAAGTACAATGGAAAAGCAGAATACACAGAAAAAATACTAATGCTTAAGATGATAATGTCTTCTAAAAGCTTGCATTTCATATTATGTTTTCCAGCTGTAACTTACATGGTTTAATCGTACTGCCCTTGTTATATTAAAATACTTTAAAATCAGCCCTTAATTTTTGCAGATGACGGGAAGGTTGGTATTTTTCATAGTTGCAGTGCTGAGATGATAAGATTTGCTTGATATCCTCAAGCCTGAAGAAATCATGCTGTTCTGTTTATGAAAAACTGTTACACACTTGAATCTCCAGTAAATCTTTTTTTCTTAATTCAGTCATATGACTTAACGTAGATAATAAATCATCAGTTAGACTCCATGTTTTTGATTGACATTTCAGGATATTTTACGTAGAAAAATATTTTGGAAGGTTTTAAATTTCATACCTAAAGGAGGTAAACGTAAATTGATTTCAAAACATTGCAACAGTGATGTTTTAAGACTCTTCTACTAACCACTTCCTATGAACTAATGAATAAAATATTCTAACTGGAGACAATTACAGAGATAATTGTTAAATTCTGTTAATTCTTGAATTGAAATTAAACTGTTTTAAACTTTGCAAACTTAAACATATATAAGAGCAAATGGCAGACTAAATTTTTTTATGTATATGAGAGAAAAGGTCTTAAGTGTTTACAGGTTTCCTACAAGTTAAAATCCTTCAGTGGTCTGAGTATGTGGGTATCTTTGTCTGGTATTTCACTGAATGAAGTGGGCATTTTTCAGTTTTCAGATGTTTGGTGCAAGTTTAGGAATTCAGAATAAAAAATTAGCAAATAGTTAATGCAAGAGTCTCAGAACAAGATTTTAAGCTGTCAACTTGCTGGGTAGGGGATTATCTAAAGTCAGCATTTCCTATGCCTCTAGAGCTACCCAGTAGAACACCATATTGTTCTGGTTATAATAGTGAAATTCATCGTAAATGTAAGGTTGACATTATAAATACAATTGAGTAAGCGCTTGGGTAGCAGGAACACATGCTTATCAGCTGAGATCCCTACTGCTGCTAATTCTTATATGGTCTGCTCTTATAAGCATGCAGTGATTACTGCTGCCAAGTACTCGATGAATGCTGTGAGGAATTGAAGCAGCAGGCCATGTCTGTAGCTGTCAACCTCTGGATGCTGTCCCTTGTCTCAGAGTCGCCTCTTGTCACTGCTATAACTTAAATGACATTGAAAGCTTTAAATGGGTGAAGGAGACAGGAGGGATAGCATAGCAGCATTTCCATTAGAGAAAGTAGTGGGAGAAAGCTGGGAAAACAGGAGAGGAATTAAATGTCACTTTCCAGAGTGGGGACCTGGATGACTACTAGCCCAACATGGGCTTTGCTATAGCTGTGCTCCCCAAATGTATGCTCTGATGTGCTGAAGCCAGTTGTTGCCTTGTTGCAGGCAGAGAGGGCTGGAGTCTATACCAGGGAAATGGAAGTTTTCTTTCTTTTCCCGTTTGATACTTCCAGTTAATATAGATGCCTGATCTATGTTTAACTGAAGTGATCTGATAAGGCTTTGAAGGGGTCAGGGAGGTTTTAGTTTTTTCATGAAGCTATTTCTTAGCCATTTTGAAATGACAATTGCTGCAAAGCCAAAAAATAGTAGCAAACAATACTGTTGGTACATTGATACAATTTCTAGTCAACGTGATGGAAAAAATACTGTGAAAGACTGAGTGGTTCATCCCAGCAACAGTTGATTCCTTGATATACTTGGTGTTCGTATAAGCAGTTTGGCATAGTTTTTAATTTTGATACTATAAGTATTTTTTTCCTGGAAAATGTACTGCTCTCTTATAAGTTCCTTTCTTAAATAAAATATGTGAATGGTAAGATGAAGTTATAAAGGTCCAGTATGCTGTCACATGATCTGCATTATGGAAGTCTAGTGTTTAATAGTTACATTCTGACTCTGGATACATTACAAATATTATGCTTATTATAGTTGCAAATTTTGGTGTCTGATGTGTGTAAGTAGAAGGGATGTGTGTAAGTAAAGGACTTGCTCCTGAGAGCAGTGTAATTCTAGAGCTAGATATACCTTCTACAGAACTTCAGTTAAGCCCCTTACTTGACAAAATAGCATTCTGATGCTGTAATAATGCTGTCTGAACTGTAGTAGGTTAGCAAACATAATTCAGCTTTTCATATATTTGTGATGGTATTTTTTAATGTACATTTAACAGTTTGCATGCTTGTGTTTGAAAGCAAGGATTTTCTTTTAAAAAAAATTAATTACTCTTCATCCATGTTTCTGTAAAGTGTGATGTCAAGATCTTGACAGCAAGAGTGAATACAGGTTTGTTTTCAGGTTGGTAATAGAAGTATGTGGTAGCGTGTTGTTGAAAGCTAATGTCATTAGCCTGTTTAGGATCCAGACTAGTTTGGCGGAGTTTTGCTGTGGCTTTGAGGGGGATTGTGGTGGAAGACTTTTTATTACCTGCCTACAGTAAACAACTGTAACAGCGGTAAATGCAAAAGTTCTGCACAATGTGTGACAAAGTTAAAATGTATTATAAAATACACCATAGAAATGACTGTGTAGTGAGAACTCCTGCATGCCTTGAAGCAAGCATGGCATACTGTTAAGTTCCTGTGTAACAACCATTTGGAGAAAGAACAGCTCTTTAAACTTACATTTTGATGCCTATTTCATTAGTCATGAACATAGGCAATACATAATATTCTGCACCAAACCAAATTTTAGAAGTGTTCTAAATAATCCAAAAGCTGTGAATTAGTTTCCTTACATTGTAAGTCTTGTTGCATAAAATTAGGAGAGATACTTTATGTTCCAAGTTTTCTGTTTCAATTGTAATGATTGTGTACTTTCTTAGAAAAGAAAGTGGCGGTCTACATTTAAATCTTTAGAAAAATGAATTATGCCCTGGCTTTTCTTACTGTCCTGTAGCTAGTGATTTAACATGACGTTAGTGTTTTATATCAGATACCTTCTCAGCTAAAACAATTTAGGCAAAGGTGCACGCATACTTCACTTACTTAGACTTGTAGCCAGAATTTGCTAAACCTTTTTTCCACAGAAGTTGAAAACATACATTACTGTTTCCCAAAGCAGATCTACTGTTCTCTCTCTGAACAATTATCTACTGCTCCATGCTCACTTTTTCTCCGACTTTCTTTACTTACCCTCCAGATGTGTTGGTTTTTCTTGTATCAGTTAGTTTCTCTTGCAATGGTGGTCAACAGGTGAGGGTTTTTTGCAGGGAGGGCAGTTTCACATGGCTAGAAACCTTTTAGAGAATGTACTTATAATGCTTCAACCCCAATCTTATTAGAATACCCTAGAAATAATCTTTACTGTAAAGAAAATCTCAAAGGAATGAGCTCATTATACTTTTAAATTGCAGCTTTGTAAGGTATGACTGAAAAAATATTTTTCACAGGAAGCGTACATGTAATAGCTGATTTTTTTTACATCTTTTATACAGTGTTTTACTAACTCATCTCATGCCCTTCTAATTTTTGTGCCTTTCATTTGTTTTGTCAGGTTTTAGATTAATAGTTTGAGGTCAGAGGAACAATTAATACAACTTGATTTGATCTCCTGTGTAATATAGCCCATCGAATTCAGAAAGTGGTTTCTGCATGAAAGGTGGAACTTCTAGTTGAGCTAGAAGATGCGATTTTTAGCAAGTAATACAACCCTAAGGCAATGGTGGCTTCAGAGAGTCCATTTTATCTGTAAATGGTGCCAATGCTTAATTTAACCAGTGCAATATGATTAGAAATCTGTAATCCAGATCTATATGTGTTTACCACAAAATAGTCTAATTTCACTGTGTAAATATTTCCGTTACAAAGCCACTTACAGAGAGATACTGTCTTTAAAACTCCACAGAAGTTTTAGCATGCTTCAGACTTCTACCCAAAACCTGTTTAAGTCACGATTATTTTGAGAGCTTTTAATATGCCTTTGGACATGCTTAACATGTATTACAATGTATTATTCAGGGCAACAATTAATTTTTAATATTTTATTTGATAGCATCTGAAGGCTTTTGGTCAACCAATTGTTTATCCAATATGAAGAATTCAGACAGTACACTAAACTGTATAACATCTAACACTTTAAAAAGACAATAAGTTCAGTTGTATCCGTGGAAATAAGTGAGTTACACGTTTAAGTTTGTGTGAGATTTCACAAACTCCTCTATCTACTGTTACCTCACAAAGGAATCTTTGTATTAGAAATGTTAACTGTGTGTCAACTATTGATAATACTATACCTGCCAATAGTATACAACATTTTTTGATATAAATTCTGTTCGAGGAAATTTCTGGGTTTTAACAGGGTTATTTTTGTTTGGATTGTCATTTTGACTTTTCCCTGTCATGGGATAGAATTGAGGTTTTTTTTCAGCTTAAGTGAGAAAAGAAATTGCCCATTACTAGCAATAGAATAATTCTTCCTCTTGTACACTAGACAGTAATAACAAATCATGTATTGGAAGGGTATATTAAAATGCATTTGCAGACACAATCACGAAATTGCCACAAATAGATCAGTTAACTCTAGATTTATTTTTTCCTGTGTTTGATATTCCTTAATTTGTTCTTTATTGGGTCATCTTTAAGTAGGATTTAGGTGATTATTCCCCATGTTTTATCCTATTTGTTGTTTTGCTTCTGGCAAGTGGAACACTATGATCTCTTGTTCATCTATAGGATTAAATATTCTTCGTTTTTACTAGTTGTAAGTTAATACTCTTTTAACATTGATATTGAAAAACTTGCCTGATGGCATGTTTAGGACTAGTGTTTAGCCAACTACATGGCTAAGCACTTCTCAACTTGTAAAATTCAAGCAAAATGTTTGTGCTGATTGCCGAAACAGTTCCTCTGAAAGCAGTTCTAGTTGAGGTGTGCGTATGATCTTATTTTCTTTGAAGTCACAGTTTGGAGTTGGTACATCAGAGAAGCTAGAGACACATCGGCCGACTTCTGAGTGCTTTTCCCAGTAGACTGGAGGTAGACTCCCTTGTGTAAGAAGTTCTTCTAAAATCTTAACTTTTGTGTTCTTAACTCATGTGGCCTACTGGGCAAAGATAGTTTTGTAGTTGGATTATCAGAATATGCTGCTGGGAAGTGAAAGTTGTAGACTTGAAATTTTGTGAACTGGAAAGAGAAATGAACAAAGTTACCACCTCCTGAGCTTGTCTTCTAAGTCCTAAACAAATATGCAGAATTGGAAATATTATTTAAGGGGACCTTCCTGAAAGCAGGTTTTAGTCTCTGGAAAAGAATTCCATGGTCTGCATTTTCAGTAGGTACGTATATCAATTTTATAGTCTTGATTCGAGTGACTGAACTTCAAAGAGGAATGGAAATTCACATATATCCCTTTATTCAGCATCCTATAGGTATTTAGTATGTCTTCCTAGCACTTAATATTTTTGAATTGCTGAAATGGCTCATTCTCTTCACCAGCAGTTGAAGGAGCCTGGATTCAGAGCCTAATTTAGGATCCTAGAATTGCCCTGATGCTGGGGGCTGGTGTGAATTCTTGGATTGTATTTTTCACTTTGGGTTTGTATTGTGCATGACTCGATGGGACAAAAGTCTTTGATTATGTATCTAGAAAATATTGTAATGTAAATATTACATTATTATTAGTGTAATTTGTTCATTATATGGAGGGATTCTGTAGTATCTAGTGCTATCTCATTTAGCCTGTATTTTCAGGCTTCTTTATTCTTCCTTTCTACATTCTGTTTCATGATTTTCTTCATCCCTCTCTAATTGACTGCCTTAGATGTATGTTGACTTTACTTCAGGGTCCCATAGACCCACTCTTAGAGACAGAGTAGTTCATAAGATCTCAATTGAAGAAGCTATTATGGCATCTTCTTTTCTTGCAAGTTACAAACTGTTTGATTAAATTGATCATTTTGCATCATGTTTTTCCAAAGAAAGGAAATAAGATGTGTTTCTGAGGGAGACCTTCATAAATACTGTCATGGTTCCTGCAGTTTTAAAATGACTCTCTAAAGCTATGTAACATTTACAGCCTAACCGCTGGAAGATTATGCACTACATAAAAACCCACAAAGCAAAAAAAAACCATTGCACTAACAAAGCCTGGTATCCTGAAGGGTTTTTTTTTGTTTTGTTTTCTGGGTGATTGGTATCAAAATCAATTTTTGATATTTAATAACATAGTTGGTGTCTAATAATGAGAGATAAGCCTTTTGATTGCAGCACTCTATCTGTTCTTCATTATTTCCATAAAACGTAAAGGCAACTGTTTATGCTTGAAGTCTGCCTTTTTCTCAAATTCATTTGAAAATGACCAACAGATTCACATTCTTTAGGAATGAAGGCAGGCAAGTGTACACACAGCCTGGATGCATAAGCCTTGTTTCCTTATGAAGCTGTTTTAGAAAGGATACCCATATACATTCATTCTATTTGCCAGGAAAAAGAAATGACATAACGAAGGAACTAAACAAAATTGCAGTTTTGCAATATTGCAATATCACAAGTGAATTATACAAGCAAGAAAAAAATTGAATTCCTTTCAATCAGGAGCCATTGCTTGAAGATGAAGCAAAATGTCTGAAAACTTAATAACTTATTTACATAATTCTATTGCAAAAATAAACTATCTCACTCAGAGACTAGACTTCAGGTTTGGAACTACAAAAACATTAGAGACTTCAGTGTTTTTTCCAATGAAGCAACTGGTAGTATCACCAAAGTAGACAGCAGGGTGCATCAGCAGCACAATGCAGAACTTCTTGTAGGATCAGAGTATCTGAAGCAGATTCTTTTTGTCACTTCATTAGAAAGTTGAAGTTCTTTTCCTATGATGATAGAGGAGAAACCTCTGCCCAGCTTTCTGGCTTCCACGTTTAACTTGCAGGCATTATTCCACATAACTAAAGGTTAAAGAATCTGTTACTAAGTTTTGTAATTAACCAGTAAGTATATTGTTGTTGATTTGGTCCTATTGTTTAACCTCGTGATTTTAATGAACTAGAAACATGATTTTAATAAAAAATATGACTCATTTAGGAAACTTTTCTCAAACTTTACTAAATGTCTTCTGGTAACATACATGTGTAAACACAGTAAACTAGTAATCATGTAACACTTCTAGTTTGCAGAGATACAGTCAAGGACTTCACCTGCAAAGACTAAACATTCTAATGTGTATTGAAGAGTTTATTAGAGAAAACATTTGTGTAGTGTTAATGAAAATCAGCCTTGCAACAATAAATTCTTTAAATAAAATAGAACGAAGTGGTAGATAAAAATAAAAGGTGTGGAGAAAACAACTACTTTGTGTATAAAACCAGTATCTGTGTTCACATGTGACTGAGAATAAGACAAGAACTTGAGTTTTATCAATGATCATTAATATAAAATGTGGGTTTGTAATTTATGTATTCTATATGAGTAAATCTGTGAGACTAAAGTGTTCTTGCTACTTAGGTAGGTAAAGGACAATTTATAAGATGGAAGTACTACTTAATTTCTCAGCTCTTATGTACAATATTGTATCTTGGGAAGAATAATAATAGGAATTCTTCCAAGAAGAGGCATTTTATGGAAAATTACCATTAGAAAACTTACTTTATTTTAGAGATAAAAAGGTATGAATGATAGAGGTAAGATGGTATCATGGGATAATAAATTCTTACCACATTGATAAGAATCCATTTTGTATTTTTTTAAAAAAACATTTATTCAGTGATCTGTGAGTTCAGTTAATAGAGTTATGGAACATAAATATTTAGTGACAACTTTAATTTATTGTAAGGTGCTAAATGAAATGTCTTTGTGAAAGCTGTGGTAATTTTTATAGGTTTCAAGAAGCCAGAATTTTAGTACTGGCATAGGAATTTGTATTGGATACTTAATTTCATTTTTTCAGGGTATATAAAGTTTTATTAATTTAGTGTTCTAAGTAAAAATTCATGTCCTACATTAAAATGTTATTTTTTAATGACTAGGTATGCATTCCATGGCCTACCAAAAATTGAAAAGAAACTGATAGCTGAGGACTTTGACTATGAAGAGTATGGAGTAAGGAACAAGTATCAATAAGCCAATAAGGACAGTTTGCTTTTCTGTTTGTGCTAAACCCAAAACTCAGCTATCAAAATATAACTCCTCAATCTGGAAAAAAAAAAAAAAAATCATGCTTTTACTAAAGAGTATAGTAGAAGTTTTTTTTACGATTTAAATGAACCTGCCAAGCAGAACTTTTATTTAGTCATCTAAAACTAAGATACACATTCTTATCCTTTAAACTCTTTACGGTTTTTGAAGTATGGTATAAAAAGCTTGAGAATGATGGACCAAACTGAATTTTTAAAGTCAGTCATGTTATGCATAGTGTTTGCAATATTCCATATTGAAAATGAACATGTAGATTATAGCATCAATGTACAACTGGAAAATATGAAAGCAAAGATGGTGCGAGGGTGTATGTATGGCTGGCGGCATTGTTTGTGGATTGATGCTCAGTGAAGAATCAGGAGGGCCTAAGTAACTTAGTTTTGGCCAGCTCTTCAGTCTTGTTCATGGCATTCAGGGCTTACTAGTATTCCTGATAAACCATTTCCTTTCCAGCACAGCCACAAGAAATACATGCATGTACCTCATTAAATTTCTCAGCAGCGGTTGGTCCTCTGTATTTTCTAATGGTCTCTTATTCTCAGTACCACACCTTTCTTTCTCATTCCAGGCATTTTTTAACAAGACATCAAGTTTTTTTTTCATGAGGGCCTTAGGTCTGCAGTCCATCTGTGTTTGCAAGAATTAAATAAAGTAAGGAATCTGCTAGTTTCTGTTGCCACGGAAGGTTTGTTCTGCCGAGACCTCTCATAGTTTTGTGTTAAAATGAGAGGTAGAACCAATCCTTGTAGCATCATACAAATAAGGGCTTTCAGGGCAGGAAAGAAACCACCCCTCAGAATTGTCTTGAAGCTGACTGATAGGAATTGACCTATCCAGTTCAGGGTGGCTGATTCATTTCTGCCAGTCTCCCAGGCAAGTCAGCAGCACATGCTGATCTTCAGTGTCAAACATCGCTGATAGTTTTAATGAAGCAAGCATGGATATCTTGCTCTTAGCTGTGCCAGAGAGGAAATAGTTCACAAGCAAGACTAATGCACTATGAAAGCTGTTACCAAGTCTGAAAGCCTGACTGCCCAGATTGAGGTCACTGGCAGAGAATTCAAATTCTGTGAAGACATGTTGGTTTGTTTTTTCTTAATTATTTTTATGATCATTTTTTTCCCAAAATAAAATGCTGTATTATGTAGTAGCTGAACAGAACATTTAGACTAAAAGGATTTTTTCAACTTGAGCATTAGCGACTGATTTTTTATGTTGGTTTAAACAATACTATTTAGATTCAGATTATGTTCAGATTACATTAGGCTGCTCAGGCCTTTGTCCAGATGGGCTTTGATTGTCTTCAAGGATGGAGATTAAACATGATATTTGGATAAGCTGTTCCAATGACTGCCTTCATTGTGAAAAACTTTTTTCTACTGTCTAGTCAGAATTTTCTTTATTGCAGTTTGTGACCACAGACTCTTGTCTTTTTGTTGTGCAACTCTGGGAAGAGCTTCATTCATCTCTACTGTGTGCTCATGCTGTGTAACTGAAGACAGCAATAAGAATCTTGTTAAGCTTCCTCTTCTTCAGGCTGGACAAACTTTCCCTCAGCATCTCCTCAGGAATCGTGCTCCAGCCCTCTCTTCGTATTGGTGGCCTTCTACCAACCTTGCTCCAATATATAAGTGTCTGTCTTGTACTGGGGAGCCTGAAATGTGACCTTGTGCTCTAAATACAGTCTCACAAACATCGAATAAAGGGGAGTGCTGAATTCCCTCAATGCTCTTGATGTAGCCCAGAATGCAGTTGCTTCATCTCTGGCACAAGAGTATACAATTGTTCATATTGTTCACAGGGATCCCTAAGATCTTTTCTGCTAAGCTGCCTGAGCTTTTCTGCTACATTCCTGGCCTGAACTGGTCCAGTGCAGAACTTTGCATTTACCATTGCTGAACTTTGAAATTGCTGTCAAGATATTTGTGAATACTCCTCCAGATTTGATGTTGTTCACAAAGTCTCTCAGGATACATTCTGTCCCGTAGTCCAGCTTCTTAATGAGATGTTAAATAGCTCAGTACTGAATCTTGAAGGATGCTTCAACCCTGCCAGTTGGTCAGTTAATTTCTTTTCTTTGGACCCAACAGTCCACCATTTTCCACCCTCCTTGTGGTCAGTTCCTCATGGAACTCACTTGAAATGATTGGGATGTAGACTGCCAAATGGCATTAAATGCCATGCTACGCATTTGTGGATGTCTCCATCTCATTAAGAACATGGGTCCATCCATTTCTACATCAACTCGCTGATCCTTGAGAATAAGAACCAACTGACACACTACTTTTATACTTTTATACCTCTGTGTCTTTTACTATATTTTAATGTAATCTCATTCTCCACCATTTCTTGAAGAGGTGAATCGCATATCTTATCCTAATGTGATGAATATGAAGACTATAAATCTGACTTTTTGATATCGCTATTATTGCTCTATAATCAGTGTATCTCATATCTATTATTACTACTGAAATTGTGCAGGCCTTTCTATACTTATTATATAAAACTTCAATCTAAAAAAAAAAAATTATTTCCGTGATGCAAGAAGGAGCAGCAATATAATTAGTATTAATAAGGCCACACAGATTTTACTACGCATCTGTAGATTACGTAGACTTCTATTTATGTAATACAAGTACAATTTCGGCATTCTATCAGCACCAATAAATATTACAATGCAGTGTTTGAAATGCTTTCACAGTTTTGTGGCATTTGAATACTAGCTATTTTTCACTTAGAACTCCAGGATCTAGGTTGGCAGGAACTTGTTAATGATTAGCTTTTCTGTGTGGAGAAAGGCATATGGGTATCAGCTACTTAGCTATATTATCGTAATTATATTTGATGGTGATTAGAATAATGTTGGCTAAATATACTGTTATATTGGTAAGTTAGAACAAAGCTAGATGAATAAATTAACCAACATCATTGGAAAATTCAGTTTTGAGGCATCAGGTAAAACAGACCTACTTTATTAAACTCTGTGGAAGGAGGATAACTGCAGAGTGGCTCTGGTATCTCCTTCATTCTTCTTAATGAAAGCAAGCTTACTATTTTATACATGTAACCTTTCAAGCTTCATGTACTACTGTATATCTTGGCTTCTGTTGATTTTATTCTTTTGGAAGTTGGCCTTTTGCTTTTTGTCATCTTTCTGAATGTGATTTCATTAGAGTTTTATAAAATCTGTCAGGTATAGGAACATAAGCAGAAAAAACATGTGGAAAAGTTTGGTAACTAGTCGTTATTCTGTAACTAGCCTAAGGGAAGAATTACTTACTCTTCACATTTTTTTTATCATCACAGTCTGACTTTTTGTTATAGTCTTGTTGTGATAGTCTGACTTCATGAGGTATAAAGAGTAGCAGTCGTCTTTTGTATAATGCTTCAGCACTGTATAATCATATTAGCCATTCTTTCATTACTGTTTCAGTAGTAGTAAGATGGTGGCAGTGTATAGTGGACATTTGGTTTGCTTTTGACCAAAAGGACCGCAGTTACAAGTGAGCAGGGGTATAATTGAGCAACAAATTACTGTGAATATGAATTAAACAAAGCATCCCTATAGCTACAGGGCAGAAGCCAAGTGTTACTAATTCTCCAAGTTATTACCTCATAATAACTAGCATCCTGAAGATATTCTTCTGTTATTAAATTCTTGCAGACGAGGCATTTTTATGAAATACTGAATAGCATTTTTCACAGTGTGTGATTCACATTCAGGACTTTATCTCTGGTAATCAGATGACATTGCATATAGAAAATGTTTATGTGCTTGAATCAAGCAGAATTGAGAGGAAGTATCATATTTTAATTTCATTTGAAATAATATTTAGAAGAAAAATGCATCAAGCAACTTTGCTGCATGTGTTTAATGGATTACATCTTACAGACTTCTGGAGTTGCATGGTTGTCAGAAAGTTATTGAGTAAAGGGAAAGGCCAGTGGTTAATCTTTTTTAGTTTTACCATCTCTCCAAAATCCTCTACTTTTTATTTAAAAAAGTTATGTTCAAATTTCTAATGCAATTTGAAACTTACCTCCAAATCAGTAAAATAACAATGCTGAAAACCTATAGTTTGAAGTTTCTATTATAAAATATCATTGCATTTAAGCAGATATATGTAACGATCCATTCCACTTTATTATAGGTTAATTCATAAGAATTAACTCTAAAAACTTGAAAAAATTTAAGGAAAGTCAATTGTAATGATAGCTTGTGTGGTAACTCAGAACTAAATAGAGCCACCAACCTAACTCAGCAAATAGTAATCATATATACACAACTTTCTCTCACTGTTGTGGATAAGGTAAAATGTAAGCAGGGCTAAAAAAGCCTAATATTCTATTACAGAATGTTAAGATGTTAGAGCTTCTGTCTGTATTTTCTCAAAATGTTGCCAAGGAATAGGGTCTTTTTCCTTAAATCATAAAAAATGGTATTATATTTTGAGATTATTTATAAAAAATTCAGCACGGTAAATAATGTATCCTCTTCCTCAAAATATTCATTTTAATTATACTCAAAGTAACTTATGAATAAATAATATATTTACTATAATGCTCTTTTAGTAATGTTTTCTTGATCACTTACTACGCTTCCAGAGGATTTAAGTGGTGGGTAGAGAGTTCAATCAGAGTTTGTATTTTTAAGGTTTTTGCACAAGTATTTAATGAAAAAAAGGAAGTAAGATATATGGAAGCTGTTATTTTCCTGTGCTTCGTTAATTTGATTTCAGCATGAGCAAGAACGTGAAACTTGCCGCTGTAGCATGAAGTTTGGTACAGGAAAGCTTCTGATGTTAGTACTGGGGAATCAGATGAACATTTTTGTGCCAGAAACTGCAGTCCTATTGACAGTTCTGCTACCTGTGTCAGCTCAGTGAATGCTGGTACAGGGTGCGCGTACATATGCTGGGACAATCCTTCTCACAGTGGAGCACCTTCACAACATAGGTCTATCTGATTTTTAGTATGTGTGTAGTTATGTGTAATATGATGTGTATTAATATATAGAATATGTTGCTAAATTATAAATACATGTAGTTATGCAGATACTTGATACAGATGCCTGTACATATATAAACATCTTTTGTTGATAATTTAAAAACTAAGGCATTTTCAGGCACATGGATGAGAAAATGTGTATGCAATCCTAAAGCAAATTTATCATTATTTATTACTATGCTCACATAACTAATTAGGTTGTATAGATGCGCAGAGATAATTAGTAAGTATTTTAAAGAGGTTAACCTTTTAGCTTAGAACTAGTATGAGAAAATTTAGCCCAAAGATTGTTTTTCCCTAGTTACAGTTTTTTAAAAGGAAAAGTTCATAATGGCAGTATTTCTTGTGCTCCCTCTTCTTACAGCCTTCATAGAATAGCTTGTTAGCTAATAGGGGCATTGCTAGCAACCCTAATACTTAGGTGGCATAACCTTTTCCATTTTAATAGATTCTTACATTCTTTTCCTCGAGAAAACACATTTACAGTGTTTGCAAATCTTTAAATAAAACCTTCAGTCTGTGGTGTGGGTTTTGTAACATAAAATTCTTCTCAGCTTTTGCTGATACATAAACTTGAATGTTGAGATTTCCTGTTTTACTTGCAAAACAACTGTGGCCAACAACCAGAAGAATACTGCAGCAAGCTTGAAGGCAGACAGGCCTCTCTGCTGAAGCGAATGCTTGAGAGCTCTCTGAGATGCTCTGTATTGGAAGGGTTGGGACAGGAGCCAAAACAAGCAAAACTGTCCTGTCTTCAAAACTTGGCTTTATCCTACCCCTGGTAGAACTGCCTGCAGAAGAAGTAAAGCTCAGTTCCCACTCACAGTGTTTCGCTATGTCCAGGGCATTTTGTTCCTGCATATAGTTTCCCTACCTTTTCCCTTCTTTTCTGCCTCTGACACAAGCATCAAGGTCATGAAGGTATCTTAATATTCCAACAAAACCAATGAGAGGTGGAGGATGAAAAGAGAGTGGAGTCAGTTGTTTTCATTCGTCACAGGTAGAGCTGTTTGCTTGTTTGCTTTTTCTTTTAAAAAAGCATATAAGAGGGATTACATAGGAACAAATACTGTAATAGTTATATACCAAAATTAGGAAATGCTAGATTCCAGATTGCCCATAATACCATAATTGCTGCTTCTCTGTGCATTTATAGTATGCTATAATTTTTAATAATGTTACAGTGCAATTACTTTTATTATTCAGCCCTCACGATAGACTCAGAAGGGTCAGAAAAGAGATTGCATGTACAATATTTTTGTATTTTATATTTTCTATAAGGTTGTTCAGCCTGGAGAAAAGAATGCTCCAAGTGAGACTTTATAGCAATATTCCAATACCTAAAAGGGGCCTATACGAAATCTGGAGAGAGACTTCTTACAAATGCATGTAGTAATAGTACAAGAGGGAATTGCTTTAAGCTGAAAGAAGGGAAGATTTAGATTAGATATGAGGAAGAAATTCTTCATTGGCGGGGTGATGAGGCAGTGGCACAGGTTGCCCAGAAAGGCTGTGGCTGCCCCACCACTGGAAGTGTTCAGGGCCAAGTTGGATGTGGAAGGTGTCCCTGTCCATGACAGGTGAGTTGGAACTAGGTGATCTTTAAGGTCCCTTCCAACCCAAACCATTCTGTAATTCTATGAGTATTAAATCTGCTAGTTTTATATTACTACTTTATTTTGCAACAGTAAAATCTTTTGCTCAATCACTGTATGTGTACAAATGTGACAAAATCTAACAAGCAAGCATCTGGGAAATTAATATTTTAGAAATGTATGTCAAACACATTTTCAGTTATTTGGGAAAATAACTGTTCAGGAATGCTAAAATTTATTTAATCATAAGATGCTGATGATAATAATGACTGATGAAGTATATATCTAACTTTATTTACCATTGCTGTGCCCATACATGCAATGAAGACAAGAATTTCTAGTCGTAAAATTCTAAGCTGCTACGTGTTATGAACAGAGCAAATTTTAGAAAAAATAGTGAAGTTCCTGTTATAAAAAAATAATGTAGCTCAAACTCATTATGGTGATGACTACCCTTGCATTTACATCTTTACTGTATGCAGATTAGAGTTACATTTATCAGATCATAATAGTTACGAATTTTGCACGTTCATTCTCTTGAAGCTTGCGGAATTCTTCATAGCATAAAGATTTTTTCATTTTGTCTGATTATCTTTGTGATTCATGCTGTTTAGACTGTACTTCTGGCTAATGCTGTTCACAGATCTTATTCCATTTTTGTTCAGGAGTTCTAAAGTGGCAAATTGAGAAGGGAAAAGCTGTGAGTTACCCATCCTGTCATATGACTCAAGCCCCCCATTTTTAATTCTGTAGCATTTTCCTTCTACCCATTCAACTTGCTGGTTGTTCAACTTCCATCTTACTCTCCGACCGCAGAACAAGCTACCTTCAACACATATTTAAAGAATATGACACTCTTCCTTGTGTGTATGCTCTCTAACATATGCTTCCAAATTATTCTTTTGTTGATCCACCCTTCTTTCCACAAAAATGTTTTCTGTGCTTTTAAACCTAGTTTCCAAAGGAAGAGAGATAAACAAACTATATTGCCACTGTAGAATTGTTTAAACTTGCCCTTAAAGGACTATTTAACATTCCAAAGGCCTAACTAAACAGGAAAACCAGGGTACTAATTCCTTTCCTGGAGACCAGGGGTTAAAACAGTTGTATGCTATCTCACCAAATTTGTTAAGGCCAAAGTACACTTAATTGTTTTAAAATGAATTTTTTTAAAGATATAGACATAAATAATTCATGCAGGATGCTGTATGGATATTTACTGCTTTTTTAGCTATCAAGAGGCAATAAGTGATCGTTAGCACAAGCAACAGTTTTTTATTCTTCTGTTGCTTGTCTGTAAATGGAAAACTATTTGATGTATATTTTTATTACAGTTTCGGTGAAAAAAGGCAGTTCTTGAAATCTTCAGTTACAAAATTAAATTACGTTTTTGTTAATGTTCATTTTTTAAAACCTGACATGCAGCTACTATGCTAAGAATATATGGGGTCCTAAAAATAGTTACAAAAAAATCTTACATAAACTTTTGATTGACTGTATTGCTAACAATGATTAAATAAACTTTCTCTAAAAATACTAATTCTAAATGGAGGCAGCTGAAATAGAGCATAAGCAATAACATTTCTTCTGAGGAAAGATACCTTACTTTTGGAAAAACTGAACCTCAACTATTCTTTCATTAACTTTATCCTTCAAATATAATTATTTCAATGTTGGATCAACTTATTTTGAGAATTCTAATTTCAATTTTTTTTCCCCCCTTATCAGGCACATTGGAATGTTTTATTAGTAAAAAAAAAAATTATTAAAGTCTTAAGCTAGTATTCTTAGTTGAGAGCTCTGAGTAATTCATGTAACTGTTTTTTATATATGTGTGTGTGTGTGAGTTCAGGGAGGATTATTTATGTGATAATATTAAAAATCTCACAGGAACCCCAGTGTTTGATTTCCACTTTGTTTAGAATTGACCAGAATTAGAAGGTTTCAAAACCAGCTGTCACGTGGAAAAAGCAAAAAACTGGTTCATAGGTACCTGGAAATAAGGTGGGGTTTTTTATCTGAACAATGTACTTTCAGTTCTGCCCTCATTTGTTAATTCTGTACTGCATTTCTGCACCTATACCTTTTCTTTTTTTTTTTTTTTTAATTTCTTCAGTATAAGATATTGCCATATAAATTGCTGTCATAAAGTAATGTAACTGAGCTGTACTTTACAAATTCTAGTTGATGATTCTATAGTGAAATTACCAATTAAGGAAAGCATGAACAACTCTTTCTTTGAACACATGCTGTTGCCTTCATTTATAAAGTTTACGAAAATCAGCAACATATACAATAACAACTATACATACTCAAGGGTTGAGACATATGGCTGGCTTTGATTTGAATCACTAGGTTGTTTAGACGACTGTTTTGTTAAATAAGAATCATGGAATCATAGAATAATTAGGGTTGGAAAGGATCTTAAGATCATCTAGTTCCAAGGCTCTGTCCAACCTGGCCTTGAACACTGCCAGGGATGGTGCAGCCACAACTTCTCTGGGCAACCTGTTCCAGTGCCTCACCACTCTCACTGTAAAGAACGTCTTCCTTAGATCTAAACTGAAGAATAATAATTATTTAAAAAAATAGATTCATTTTGTGCCATTCCACTGTCTTTACGCTACATGAGTATTTTTCGCATTTATGAACACTTGTAATTTTGACGGTGCTAAGCAACTGACTGTCCAAATAGCTTTTTTCCTTTGGTATGACGTTCTTAGGTGGTCAGTGAGGAAAAAAAAGGGAGTATTCCATTCATTGTGAGTTCTGCTACTTCTAGTATCTTGATGTAGTGATCTTTAATAAGGTATTCACTTAGCTGTGTATGAGAAAGAATGAACTTCAGTTACTCTGTAGATCTAATTTCTACTTGTTGTTTTATAATATTTCTTCAAATAGTAGTCATCCAGACAAATCTATTCTTGAAATCTTCTTGAAGGCTAATTACATATCCTATACTGAGACGCATGTTACGTCGATGAAAATACTGTAAATCAGGACATACTTATGAAATTTAGTAGATCTAAAAAAGCAAGTTAAGGAAAATTGAGGATTAACCGCAGTTACCATTCTACTTAAAGTTCTGTGATTAGCATAACTGTAATAACCCTGGTAAAGATTTATGCAAACCTATAAAAGATTAATGCTGGTTCCTATAGATTTTTGTATTTGGGAAGCTGCCATAGAATACATAGTTCACTAAAATATTTTCTGTTAATTTGATGTGGCATAACAAGAGTTATTCTCAAATATAAAATGTCGTTGTAATCATCTGAGACTGAGATTTATTTTTCCTCCTCCAGTCTCAAGAGAAATATAATTGCTTGGCTGTTTTTCAACAATAAAGTCCTTGTGTTGAGTCTGGTTTACCCTGTGATGATGATTGTATAACATTTCTCTCTTTCAAAAACCCCGTGGTTTTGCATTGCCTCTTGAACCAGGTACCAGCTGTTTGATTAGGCACTGCCATCCTCAAGAGGCTTTGCAAATCCCGATAATAGGTGTAGAATGCAATCCTAAATTTTAGGCTCTTGATCCCCAAGGAGGAATATGGAATCTGCAGCTTAGTCACTAAGTTCCGTATATAGCATCTTGAGGATAAGTGCCATAAAAAGATAGTCCACAAAACTTCTATTCTGAAGAGGTGCCTCTTGTGTCCATTCAATAGGAAATGTGAAACATATGGTGTCATATGGTATCACATCAACTTAGATTCATCATCTCTGGCTTAGAAGTGCAGTGAGTTACCCTCATTCACTTGAAGTCAAAAGATTGAAGGGTTTTTCGGAGAATAAACAGCTACCAGTATTCTTTGAACAAATGAAATCAGGACTTGCTCCTGTGCCACTGCTACAGTTGCTTCTTTCTATATAATACACTAGTGTTTAAAGATTTTTGCTAACAAGTGGAAGGTCTAGATTTGATTCTTTTATGTTGAAGAGATTCAAATCCACTTCTCACAAGAACATCCATCCATCCATATATATCCTTCACCTTTCCTACTACTTTCTGATATTCATGTCAAACAGGAATGTGACCAGAATGAGATTTCTACGTTTACATTTGGGAGGAGCTGTTTTAGCATGCTAAACTGGCAGAAAAGAAACTCCTCTTTTCCATAAAAATGAATATAGTTTTCTGATTACTTCGTGCATGGAAACAGCTTAGCACAGTCAGACCTAAGGCAAGAGAGGAAAAGGAAACTTGCACCAAAGATAAGGCTTTTGTGGTACAGCACCTCTGAGCATACTAAAAGACATTTAAGTTAGAAGAGGTATGTTTACTTCTGTCTCTGCATTATTCCCTATCATTTTATAAACTGGTTTAGAATCTAAATTTTCATAAATAATTAACATCTTTTTAAAGGTTAAGTAAAATACCATTATAAATTACTGTGATTACACTTTTAAAAAAAGCAGATGAAAATACCGGTCTTAGTTAAAGAATGATTTTGGAAATATGAATAGCTTAAAAGCAGCAATAGAAAAAGTGCTGCAGTAAAAACGTTTGGTTCCTAACGTCTGCGCATCTTACTCCTTTTTAATATTAGAAATAACCTGGAGTGGATGCTAGCAAATTTACTTCGTATGTTATTGAGCCAAGTTCAAAGTAAGTTTCTTTCATAGCATCCCTAAGCAGTGTTAGCATTCATTTACCATTCAGTGAAATGCAAACTTACAGTAGCTGGTTGAACAAGAAGGCCAAATTGATGTAACAGGTTTACTGTGGTATTTGCAGCACCAAAGAACAGTACTTTATCATACTGCTTTTTTTAGATACTTAATACCTGAAGGGAGCCTACAAGAGAGCTGGAGAGGCACTTTCTACAAGGATGTGAAGTGACAGGAGAAGAGGGAATGGCTTTAAACTGAAAGAAGGCATATTGGGATTAGATATTAGGAATAAATTCTTCCCTGTGAGGGTGGTGAGACACTGGCATAGGTTGCCCAGAGAAGTTGTGGCTGCACCATCCCTGGCAGTGTTCAAGGCCAAGTTGGACAGGGCTTTGAGCAACCTGATCTAGTAGAAGGTGACCCTTCCCATGGCAGAAGGGTTGGAACTAGGTGATCTTAAAGGTCCCTTCCAACCCATACCATTCCATGATTAATAGTGCAAGATAAAATTTTCAAATGTGATTTAAGTACTGTATCCATTTTACTTGTTTGTTATTTTTTAACTTCAAAATATAGTGATAGTTTTCAAAGCACAATTACTTGTGAATACTTACATTATCAATTATTAAAATAAAATATGATAGTGTTTTCTACTGTTTGCCAACAGAAATGTAATTGAGAATATATGCCTTTCTAGAGCTTTGTTGGAAGAGTTATGTTCTGTCAGAAGAGTCAGCAGGGACTTCTGTACTGTATTTGCCATGTCATTTATTTTTATGAAATTCAAGTACATCTTTGAAGCTAGTTTTAAAAAGTTATTGCAGTAGAAACATGCAGATGTGATGCATGAGGAATCATAATCTTTTTTTAAAAATAACATGATAAGCATTTACACTGCATGCTTTGTCATCTGTGCTATTTGGTAAGGTTTCTGTGTCCTAAATTTTGAATTCTAGTATATTTAGGTTTCATTGCTATAAATACAAATTTGGTCAATATAGCACTACAAAATGGTCATGCGGTGATAACTAATTGCTCATTTCCAGTGTACACATTAGAATTAGTGAATGAATACAGTAAGCTCTCAAAAGTTGAGTTTAGATGCTTACATCTGTTCTTTTTAGAAATTTACAAAGAAAGCTTTCATGGAAAAATTCCTTAACAATCCAAAATAACATACTCCATATAAAATAGATTTTAAATATTATTACAGCTACATAAGTCAAACAACGAAATCTGCAAAATAGGATAAAAAGCGGATACTGTAGTAGTTAAGTCTTTGTTTTCTGTGTATTTTTTTTTCCTTTCATCCATATTGTGTTATAGAGCAGTGCTGATACCAGTAGTCTTGAAGGATATGATCAAACATGTTATATTTAGTAATACCTACAAAACAGTCTTTCTACAATGTAAGTAGATTTAAAACCCAACATTTTATTTAAAAATCATTATCATAAGGCTTGGAGTAATCAGCATAGCAAATAAATTAATTAATGTGCTTGGTGAGGTACTGTGACAGATCAGCACTTGTGGAACAAAGATAGGAGTTTGGGGTGTTACCATACTTTGTTGCAGCTGATGTTGTCCTTAACCATTTATCTTCTGAGCTTTTATTTTCATTGTGTTATTGAAACTTCATATCCAAGATAAAAAGAAAGTCTTAATGTTTATAAGGAAAGTCTTAAACTTAATGTTTATGCTAAGATTCTGTCTGAATGCACCAAAATCAAAGAAGACTAAGAGTGTGCCTTAATTTTTTGTGTTGCAGTAACACTGAGAGATAACCCATTTCTCCTGAATTTGATGTTCATTATCTATAGAGGAAGTAGAAAATTCAAATGTATTTTGATGTGCATTATCTACCCAAATCTTAAATGCCCTTGATTAATAAAAATATATGTGACAGCAAAGGATAGCTCTGCTTTTAATCTGTTACAAGGATCATAAAAGCAGTGAATGTTATGACTCTAAGATGTTTCCTGAGGGATCATGAAATCTGCACTTTTCTTAAGATTGACCTATCACCTTGAAACACAGTCAGGAAGGAGAGCTGCAAATGCAAGACCACTGTCAGGTCAACCTGTCGTGGTGCTGACAGGTCTCTGATATAAAACCCAATTTACTGTTTAAGAAGCACATCCATTATCCTTCTGATTTTAAAATAGAACATACATCAGCAGAATGATAAAAGAAAGTGCTTAAGAATTATGAAAGTCAAGGACTATTTCATATCAGAAAGTCACAACCTTTTTTGCATATTACTGATTAAAATTACAGTGAATGTTAATATTCATCTGTGTCTTCTTTTCTTCCAGAAAGTTAAGAGTTGGCATCAGCTGCACTTTAATCATTGTAATTCTACTTGTATTATATTTTATTTGGATTAATCAGACATTATATTGCATTAATCATTGTAGGAGTTGAAGAGGTTTTTGGGAGTGTGGGTAATTTTAGGAAAATTGATGTGTTCGTTTTGGGGGGGAAAGAATGTCTGTCTTTTTGATCCTAATGAAAAAAACTTCACCACAACCAAGCCATGTTTTCCCTAATATTAGGTTTAAGCTTTGTCTCCATCTGTAATTTGGAATAGAGTAAAATTCTGACATTTCCTGTGTAAAGAGGATCTATAGACTCTTTTACTTAGTACAGTTTCAGTTCTTGAAAATGGAAAGTTTAAAGCATTACTGAATGGGCAATAAAAGGAAAGCATATTTTACTTGATGACCTTAATAGATTTAAAAGTTGGATATTCTAAAATAATAGGAACAAAACATTGACTATATTACTGAAATATCCACCAGGGCTGATGGAGAAATAAGATTATGGATTTCTACTATCAAAGCAGCTTTCACCCTCTAGAACAGTTTCCAGTGTCATCTTAGTTATTTTAGAATAAAAATAACTTGTGCCTTTATTTGATCATACCTTTTTCCTATCTTTTTTTTTTTTTTTGCTTTTACTGCTAGTTTAAGAGGGGGTTACTAAGTAACTCAACTCTGTAGAAAACCAGGCAGAAGATTGCCTAAATTTAATTTTTATCCTTAAAAGTTCCTTTGGAATAAATACGCTGTTGGTTTCGTATTTTCACATGCTTTTGGTTTTTTCAAAGCTTTGTCCCGTCTGCTTGTAAAGGATTTGCATTTTTTTGAACTAGGATGCTTTCACATTCCAGAACGGCTTTAAAATCTTGACTGCATTTTGTTTTAGTTTAACTTTTACTGGTAAACATCTAAAATCATTAATCTGCTCTGATTAGTGTAGCTATGTTGCTTTTGTCTTGAGACTCCAGATAAGAAGAGTGACATTAATCAAGTTTTCAACGTTGAGATACATTAATTACATATTTCTAAAGTCTCAGGAGATCTTCATATGGAGTTATTTTTAAAGGGACAAAATAACTGTAATTTTAGCCAACCGGCTCAAGATGTGTTTTGTTCACTTTACATGTATTTGCTGTTATAGCCTGTGCTTTCACTTAGTATTTCCTTTATTCTTGAAGACAGTGAGCTAACATCTGATTTATTTTATTTTATGGATCCACAAAGTTTAGGATGTTTATAATTTAAATGAACTAAGAAGAAATGAACTATCAGCCATGTAGTCTATAAACTATTTGGCAAGATTGTTCTTTATTTTATAGTACATGTAACTGCATTGCAAGAGGTTGTACTATGGGCTTATTTAAAAGGTTCATTGTTTTTATTGAAATGCAACTGCTTTCTTGGAACAGAAGTAATTCTGCTCTAAAAAGTGAAAGGAGCCTTGTACTTGCACCTGAATTTAGCTAACAGGAAGCAGACCTTCGTAGTTAAGACAATTTTTAAAGTAATTACTCTGATGATGAAAGTAGGTCATCTACCACAGATAGCCTTTAACCTGAGCTTTAGTAGGAGGTACCAGACAGCCATTCTTTGTAAGGCGGCTTTTATTTTGGTTGGTTGGTTTTTGATTGTTTGGGACTTTTTTTGTGGAGATGAGATATAGTAGAGGTTTTTTTATAATTAAGGTAAAAACTTTCAACTCTAGTCATAAAAGTTTGAATTTCATGCGTTTTTAGTATCATGGAAATTTTGAAGAGTCTCTGTTATTCTTCTTATGACTCTTTGAGGTAAAAAATTTGCTTTGAAATTTCAAAAACTTTGTACCTGTAAAGCAAATTCTGGAATTTTTTGCAAAATATGTTCTATTCCTGTACTTACTTTTGTGATTTCCTGAGGCTTCCCTACATGACTTGTTTGAGCTGTTAAAAATGTTCCAATAAAATGTGGTTTTATGCAGCTCAGTGTAAGGGTAGGCAATTTGCAAGCAGGAAATACAGGCCAAACGTGCAGAGCAGGGTCTATATAAAACAGGGATTCCAAAAAGCTACCTCTCACTACCATGAAAGTAATAACAGGTAGCAGCAATGGGTTGTCGTCCACAATGTATATAGTGGACTAGTATGAAATCAAAGTTTATATGAGAATTATTTATTTTGCACTTACATGTAATATCAGCAGTTGGGGATAGGTCATGAAGAGAATTCCTTGCACTACATGTAATTCCGTTATACTGCAAGACATATGTAAATGGAATGTTTATGCCTTTTTTTGTCTGCATTTTAATTTTTTCCAAAATGTAATTATTGTAGAATAATTCTCTCTGTGTGCATACTCTTCTTCTAGGTGTGTTCCCATACAGAGCTGAGGAGAAAGAGCTTATAAGAAACAATTGTTCTTGACTAATTAGTGCATATTAAGTATTTTGGAAAATTTCCAACTACAGATGAGTGTTAATGATGTACCCTGCAGCTTGGTCCAGAGCCCACTGGGCTTAATTCCCCTTGCTTCAACGAAACTTCTTTCAGAACTACTGAGCCAGCTTTTAATATTTACTAGAGTAGGTAGAGTTAAGGCAATTTGCAATTTTGAATAGGATTTAATGAGGCATTCAGATGATTTATTGAACTCTCAAAAGTGTTACACTGATTGAATTTCTTTGTAGTTGTCTTGCTCCACAGTGAAGGGCGACATCCCTTTACTCATTAACACTTCTGTGCGTTGCAGCAGCCATTTCCACCAGCTTCCTGTAAAAAACTGCAGTAAATACTCTTTTCTGCAAGTATGGTTCCATGAGCAGGTGACCTCATATAACACTTATTTGACCAAAACTTACGCTAGTTTGTCACTGAGCTGTAGTTATTGTTAAGGTTTTAGATGACAGTTTCAGTGTTTTTGAAAATAAGTTTTACCTGTCATCTAACACTGTCATTGGTCTACGTTTGGATTTTTGGAATTCACTATGCAGTTATGGTTTTGATCTCCACAGAACCTGTATCTTTATGGGCACATTCTCTCCTTTGTCTTCTTACCTGCAGTCTGCTGAAACTCACAAAATCACCAAAAAAAAGTGCATGGAACCATGTTCTTTGTTACTGGCTTTTACAAAACTGTTGGCTAACTGTACCTAGTTGCTTTGGGGTTTTTTTGTTATTATATGCAAACTTCTTTGGAAATTTATTCCAGATTCTTTAGGTAGTAGATTTTCTTTGTTGGTGATCTGAAGAAAATTGATTATTATAGGCACTCTTGATTTTGATAACTCATTTGTCTGCTAATGGCCCTTGGGATGAGACGAGAATTGTTCTGCAACCCCTGGAGGGTGGGGAGAGGGTGTATGGTTCTTTCTGAATTTCAGTAAGAAAGGCCTGAGAACAGAGGACATAATAAAATTATTTGAGTAAAACAGAATAAAAAGTTGAATTTAGATGGCAAGAAAAACATCCTTTCAGCTACTGGGAACCCTCCTTTTGTGCAGCATTGGATTGACACCCAGATGGATTTCCCCAAGGCACACTGCGCACATTATGTCTTTGGAGAGTTTCCTCTTCCCTTGCATGTCTTGGTGCCTTTTATTTTGTGTAGCAAACAGAATTATATATCTCCTCCTGAAAGGTTAGAATGTTATCTCTGTCATAACATTCACCAGCACACAGCATAGGCAGGCATGGGCCACTCCAGCAGATTCCCTTCCAGTGGCATAACCATACTAACATACAGCAGTATAACAAGTAAAGACAGTAATTTTTCTTAACTATAATGTTGACAACAATCACCAAAGGCATTCAGAGAGTATTTTACCTTTGGTAAACGTCCAGTATTTGTAGTCATGTATTCTTAGAGCATTTCTATCATTTAATTATTTGTTCTAAGATCATACCATTTTTCATTTCTCTGTCTTTCCTAATTTTGATGGTACCTGGGTCGTTTGGGTGCTTGCACTGTTCTATCTGAATAACAAAATTGTTTGCTTTTGCTTTGCTTGTCTACTCTTGTGTAAGGCATCAGATTTTGCAAAGATATGCTTAAATTAATGTTGTTAGTCTTGTATACAAAGAATTGTATCGACACTGTCCCGCACGACATCCTTGTCTC
>NW_009921569.1:376-810 GCF_000696875.1 Nestor notabilis | reverse complement strand
CCTGCAAACTGGAAATGTACCTTGGGCAAGCCGTTGCTTCGGGGAACTGCCAGCACATTGCATACACATAAAAACACTCTGGCCCAACCATATTCCCTTCTCCCACCACACTCCAGGAAAGACAGCACTAACATACAGAATCAGGCACTAAAACTAAAATACTAGAAAATGATGACCACAACAGAAATCTGTAATAGCAACTACAGACACATGTGAGAAATTCACTTACCTGCAAAAACAGATTGACTTCTTCTAGCTTTTGTCTTATTTCATGTGCAGCTCGTTCCTCTATCTCTCTTTTGTACTGCTCTAGCTGGCTGCGATCCACCATGTTAGTCTCCAAATGATGTTTGAGGTTAGCCACCTCTTCTTTCAGCTGGCATTTGCTCTTCTCCAGTTTTTCATGGTTCTCACGCATGGTGGACAGCTCTTTC
>NW_009921569.1:0-268 GCF_000696875.1 Nestor notabilis | reverse complement strand
ATTCCCTCCCCTACAATCCCCTATTTCAGAACTGCCAGCACATTGCATATACATAAAACACTCTGGCCCTACCATATTCCCTTCTCCCACCACACTCCAGGAAAGACAGCACTGACACACGGAATCAGCCACTAAAACAAAAATACTAGAAAATGATGACCACAACAGAAATCTGTAACAGCTACTACAGACACATCTGAGAAATTCACTTACCTGCAAAACCAGATTGACTTCTTCTAGTCTTTGGCTTAATTCTTGTGCAGCTCGT
>NW_009921568.1:10533-14501 GCF_000696875.1 Nestor notabilis | reverse complement strand
CCAGGTGAGCCCCCGAGCGCCCCTCGCCACATCCCACCCCGCGTCCCACCCCGCCAGCCTGGGTGGCAGCTGAGGGGACATGGTGTGCCCCTGGCACCGCGGGACCCTGCCGGGAGGCGACCCCCTCCCCTGGCACGAGCAGTGCTTCCTCATGGCTATTCTGGTGATGCTCAGGCTGGGAAACCCAGCAGTTGCCTGTGCCAGGGGTGGGTGACACTGAAATCATGGAGTCATGGAACCAGCCAGGTTGGAAAAGACGTTTAAGCTCATCCAGTCCAACCATTCCCAGCAGTGCCAAGGCCACCACTAACCCCTGGCACTGAGGCCTCGGCTCCACGGGCTGTGAACACTTGCAGGGACGGTGACTCCAGCCCTGCCCTGGGCAGCCTGTTCCAGTGCCTGAGCACCCTCTGGGGAAGGAATTGTTCCTCAGCTCCATCTAAACCTCTAATTATCCCCTTGCATTAGCAGTTACCATGGCCTAGTGTCAGCCCCTAGGGCTTGGAGAGCTGTGGTACAGAAGTAAAGAGGCTGTGTGGAGCTGGAAATCCTCCCAGCCCCATCCCTCTCGCCCCCAGCGCTGGCACACTCCCACACTGCAGATTTCCATATTTGTTTTCTCTGAGCTCTGAAATGGCAGGTCCATTCCTCAGCTTTCCGGGAGCACTTCTCTGCTGTCTTATTGACTTGGAAATGCTGTTTCTTTGGATGTGTATCGTAAATCTCAGCTTCCTCCTGGTGCAAGTGCATCATTTGGGATATGCGTTTAAGAGGGGTTTTAGGGATGAGCAAAGGGCAAAATGCCCTTTTGGGAGGGGCACAGTGGTCAGGATGGATGGATGGGGCTCACTGACGATATAAGATGATCTGAAAATGGTGTTTGCCTTGGTATAGTTTGAAATGATGCTGTTTGCTAAGTCAAAGTCTTCTTCTGAAATATTTTAAAGACAAAAATTGCACTGCTGCTTTTCTCTCCTTTATAAATGTTTCCTTCTTATTCTGGACTGCAATAAAATGGGTAATGCCCCATTTTTTTTCCCTTCCTGTTTAATTTCTCCTTTTCTTCTTGCTACTCTCTCTGTTTGCAAACATTCCCCAAATCTTCACCAGTGTGGAAGGGTGGGATGGTGGCTTTCTGAGCACGGCAGGAGGATGAGTCTCCATTCACCAGCGGGAGGGAACCACGACTGTGGATGGAGGGTCACAGGGCAAAACCCATGAGGGCTGCGAGCCCAAGGAGTCGGGAACAGTCGGATTTTAAGGGATTTTCTTCCTAACTGTCCCAGGCTGTGGAGCACAGTGCCTCTTGCCTCCAGCCCCAAATGTCTGGCTGAGTTGTAATGTCTTATTTAGCAGTAGCCACCTCACTTTGCTGTTTGGGTTTCATGCGATGGGGAATGTGCTGTGTCCCCAGCCTGGCTGACCTGATGCGTATTTATCCTTCCCATCAAAAACCTGCACTTTGCTGCTGGATTTCTCTTGCTTTAGCTCCCAGCCCCAGGAAATTTTGCTGTCTTTGTTTGCTAGGATAAAGAACTGTGGCAATCAGAAATGTTCCCAACATGTAGGTATTTATAGATGCATCTAAGTTCCCTCTTAACTTTCCCTTAGATAAACTAAACAGATTGGCTTCTTCCCTCACTCAGTGTGAGGCAGGTTGTTCCAGGCTTGAAATAATCCATGCATTCTTTTCCGAAGCTCTTTTTATTTTCAGCCTCCTTTCCCAGCCTGTGCTGGCGCAGGGCAGGAGCCAGTGCCCAGCACTGGCACTTCTGGGGTTTCCCATCCATGGGGGCTGCAGGTGCCAGCCCAGAGCAGGGAGGGGATGGGGGGAACAGGCAGGACAGGCCTAGCAGACTGTGCTTGGCAGAGCTTTCTCATCCCAGAGGATGGCCACAGGCAAAGCAGGGACCTGGAGAGGAAACAATGCTGGGATGGTGGTGTTCAGTGCTGGGTTTAGCCATGCCCATATTCCTGATGGAAAGTCAGCTTTCTGTGGCTGGATTGCTGCAGACCCAGTGCTGCTCCCCTGCGGCAGCCCCTGTGCTGGCATACAGGGGCCTTTGACACGGCAGTAAGCCTGTTCCATGGGATGTCATCGTCATGGCTGAACACAGCCCTTGTCCCAGCAGAGCAAGAGCATTTCCAGCAGTCCTCTATGTCAGCAATCTGGACCGTGACCTGGGATCAGCCGTGCCTGGGAGCAGGCTGTGCTGATGGACCTTGCTTCACATCCCTCGCTCCTGCATGAAGGCACTAAGGACACCTCATCTCCTGCCCAGCACCAGCTCCTGTGTTGGTTCTCAACAGCCCCAGCATGCAGGACAGCATTAGGGCTGGATAACATCTACACATCCAGCTCCTGCCCAGCTCCACAGTGACTTCCTGCTCCCCAGCCTTCGGTGTGTGCTTTTTGCCATGGGCAGTTCCAAAGTGGGTTTCGGGAAGACACCTGAATGGCACTTGGAAGAACTGGGGAAGCTTTTATAATAGATGATATTTAATGCTAGGGCAGGAGGGCATCAGCTGCAGAGCAGAGCAGCTGTCCCTGGTGCTATCAGCCCAGGAACAAGAGCTCTGGCAGACACACTGCCACTGATAAAAGGCAGGATGATGAACTGGCTTGTCCTGCCTGAAGTAAGTGCAATTCTCTTATTGCATCCATTAATGTAAGTAAGTTTTCTGTTGTCCTGGTTTGTCCTCATCCCTGCCTGCAGCTCTCCCCAGCAGTGATAGCAGAGCAAAAAGCCACCATAACCTGCTGTAGCCAGGAAGAGGCATGAGAAATAAATTGCCTCTCCACACAAATGCTTCCAGGAACAGGAAATATTCTGTCTGCTGGCGAGGATGTGTGTGTACACTGCAGTGTGCAAATGGCTGCTGTGAAGGAAGCGGCACCAGTAAATACAGCAGCAACATGTGCTTCCTGACAGCGAGGCTTCGGGATGAAACCATCCCTCCATGGAAAAGTGGATGCTGACCCCTCAGCGGGGCAAGACCAGAGGGACTCTGCCGGCTGAGATGCCCTGATGAGGTGCTCGGAGGCACAGTCATGCCCGAACAACGGGGTTTGGGGTGTTTTGTTTGCCAAATCCTCCATTTCAACCTCTCAATAAGCCTCAGGGCTGCTCCAGGGCTGCAGCGGGAAGAGCCGGGAGGATGCTCCGTGGCCGGTGCTGGTGCTCGCAGGCTGGCAGGAGGCTGCTCCTCCCGGGGAGCGCCGTTCTCATCCCCCGTGTGGGGAGCAGAGAGCAGCCAGCTGTGGATATAAATGAAGGGGGAACAATGGTGCTGATGAGCAGAAGCGGTTCCTGTTGTGAGGAGGGGCTGCTCTTCCCCTCCACCCTTGCCTGCCGCGCCGGTGCTCCCGCTGCTCCATCCAGGGCAGCCGCCTGTCCGAGCATCCCTCCCCACCAAAGGGCTTCGTCACTTTGCTGCTCTGTCCTTGCTCAGCCCAACAGCCGACACTGAGCAACAGCGGGTCTTAACGCGATGGGGAGGATGAGCGAGACTGCTGCAGGGACACGCATTCCTCGGAAATCAACCGGTGGACAGGAAACCTCGCTCCCGCAGCCTGGGGGAACGTGGGGAGCCGCTGAGCCTGCTCACAGAGTACCACGAATGTCCCCTTCCCTCCCTGCATCCTGGGAGGACACAGACCAGCCCTGCAGACACGCCGTGGCAGGGGGCTGGGAGCCCTCCCTGCTGCCTGCCGCTGAAGAAGATGCATCTATCTGCCCTATAACCCACAGCTCAAGCGCCAGAACGGTGCTCCCAGGGGATATGGCAGGGAAAGGCAGGCTGTGCACGGCAACCGGCTGTCTGCCTCCCCATCCTTCTTTCAAGTGTTTATTCCTGGTTCCCAATTTGCCTTTGGCCAAAGAGAAGGGCTTTCCTGTGCTCTGCGCCTGGACAGGATGAGGCCGGCGTGTGGTGGATGCTGCGGCGGGAGAACGGCCCGCCGGCAG
>NW_009921568.1:10058-10270 GCF_000696875.1 Nestor notabilis | reverse complement strand
ACCTGCCTGCTGCAAGCTCCCCTGTCCCCCTGCTGCAGCCCCATTGCTCTGCACCTTCTCTGCAGGGCGAGGGGAAGCACCAGGAGGCCGTTCGCTATTGCAGGGGACATCAGGGAAATGAAGCAGGTCCCTGATGTGGGGAATGTCTGAGAGCGACTGCAGCCCCCACGCCATGAGGTTGCACAAGCCCTGCTGTCCCCCCCAGCCCGTGT
>NW_009921568.1:9520-10041 GCF_000696875.1 Nestor notabilis | reverse complement strand
CCGCAGCCGTCACTGCAGGCTGGGCTGGCCACTGCTTTATCTCAGCTCCAACTCAGCAGCATCAGCCCTGCAACCCCCAAACCCTGGGAAGTGGATAATGCTCGAGCAAGAGGAGCAGAGGAGCAACCAGCTCCTGGAGGGACACCCCTCCACGTTGTACCCATGGCCCAGAGGAGCTGGCTGCTGCCCTGGTGTCATTTGAACAGCTTTGTGCCTGCAGGTCGTTTCAGGGCTCTGCATTCAGATGCTCTCCAGCAGTCTTCTGTTTCAACGTCACAGACACCACCTGTAAGTCAAAGGGCTGAGGCCAAGAGGGTGTCTGTCTGCAGTAACATGTTCAGACTGAACCCGACGTCAGCCCTGCACAGCACGAGCACCTGGCTGGGCAGCCGCAGCCTGTGTCCGAGGATGCTGCTGCTCCAAGCAGGGTCAGCATGGGCTGTGTCAGTAAGAGCTGTCACTTCAGTGGACGTTTTGGGGTTGAATGGCCTCAACTTTACTAGAGGCTCTTTCTATTCCTT
>NW_009921568.1:8782-9504 GCF_000696875.1 Nestor notabilis | reverse complement strand
GAACAAGGAGATGCTTAGACCTTAGTTCTCCCAGCTCAGTACAGAGCTTCAGCAAAGGATGAAGTCTGAAGAGCCACCAGGCTGTCAAACCAAAGGCTCACGCATGGCCACCTCTTCTCTATTTGGGGACCTTCTGTCTGAAACCAGTGGCAAAAGGAAGATCCTTGGCAGACCCGAGGCTGTACTGGCTGTGCAGCATATGGAAGCCCTGACAGACACAGGGCTGTTGGTCCATCCATTCATCCAAGTCATCATCATTGTTCTGAAGTGATTGTGTGATGGTGCGAGTGCATGCAGCACTCCCAATGCAGCGGTGGGAAGGGGACAGTGAGGGGAAGGCTCTGTGGCCTCAAGAGTCATGCAGATGAGCCTGAAGTCTGTCTGTCCATCCGTCCATCCATCCATCGATGCATCCTCCCTCCAGATTCAGGCTGCAGCTTTGATTCCCTCCATCTCGTACCCATCCCCAGGGGAGCACAGTGCTGGGGCACACACATATTCACAAGGGTGGGTTTCGTGTGTAGCTCTGAACGCAAGAACTGAGACCGGTCACAGCCATCTCGGTGGGATTCGGACTGAACAGGGACCAGCCCCATCAGCGCCTTGGCCAGGAGCTCCATGGGCCACTGTGCTGTCCCTGCTGGGTCTCTGCCTGCTTTGCTCAGGAAGTTCCCAAATTGAGCCAGTGCATCCCCAGCGCAGGGTCCCCACAGCAGCACCCA
>NW_009921568.1:7000-8755 GCF_000696875.1 Nestor notabilis | reverse complement strand
CCTGCTGCAACCAAAGTGAAGTGCTGGAGCCTGTCTCCCATAGCACAACCAACCAGGGGCTCCCAAAGTGCAGAGTGTCGGTGCCCACAGCACAGTGTGTGCCACCCTGACCTCCCCCAATCCCTTCACTGCCCTCACAACACCCCAGCATCTGGGGAGGCTGAGGACACATCTCCTGGGGCACTGCTGCAAAACAAGTGGCCTCTCCTCACCCTGTTTTGAAGGAACAAACCAAGCTCGAAGGCAGAGCCTGACAAGCCAGCTGCTATCTGGAGCACTGGAACTGGGAGAGCGTCACTGCATCTTAATGGCATTGGGCTGGACAGAAATCAGGATTCTGGTGGCAGAGGCACTACCAGCACTGTTATAAATAGAGCAACCACGATAACTGCTCATGAAGGGTTTTAGTCTTTAGGATTTGGAGGATCAGTATCAAGTATCTGCACTGAGAAATCCATTATCCTCGGCACTGGTAGGAGCTGGGGGGATGGCAGGGGTGGGAGGGCAGTGCATGAATGCAGAGTTGGGAATCATCCCTCATTTGCACTTGTGAATCCGAATGCCCTTTGAAAGGTGCTCTCTGGTGTGTGCTGCCTCCCCTGGCTCCGCTCTGCCTGCCTGGGGTTACACCACGTGTGGCTGCCGCAGTGCAAAGCATCTCAAGCCAACATGTGCCCTGATGCCGGAAGCGAGGGTTTGCTCCAGGGCAGCGCCTGCCAGAGCCCTGCAGCCTGCAGGTACAAAGCACCTTGCAGAAGTCTTGCTGGCATTGCACCTAAAGCTTATTCCAAGTATTGAGGCTCGGGCAGAGGCCTCCTGTGGTCTGTGGCCTAGATACGCTCTCGTGGCTGGCACCACTTGGGCACAACGGAGCCTGTGCCCAGAGCACTGGCATGGAGAGCATCATGCCTGGCCTGCTTTGCTTCCCAGCCTCACAACCAGCTCCCAACCTGCACGTGTCCAGACAATGTGGCAATGTCCGGCCAGGCTGTTCCCCTCTTGTAAGGTGTATTTTTAGACCAGATCATTTCCCAGCCTCGGCTAGAGCAGGCTGCAGGAGGAGCTGTGCTGGAGCGATGGGCACTGCACTGCAGTGCAAGAGGAGAGCCGGGCTGGTCCTGGGTGCAGTCACTGCTGGAAGCAGGGGCAAGCTCTGCCTGCAGCTTCATGAGTGAATGAGAGTCCTGTTCCTGCTCCGTTTGCTCCCGGCCCCTTGGCACGTACCCACAGCCAGGTCCCCTCTGGGTGGGGGTAGGTTTTCACTGCTGAATCTTACAGGGTGTTTTTACAGGGAGGTTTTGTAAGATGTGGGGTTCTGCTGCTGCCGGACTGCTCCCACATTACTGCTCTGGTTCAGAACAAGAGTGAGGTGAGGAGCCCACTCTCCCAGTTGCCTGCTCTCACTTCAGTGTGGCAGAGCTTTGTGGCCTGGCTTCCTTTGGGGTGAAACTCAACCCAGCTGTGTGCTCTGGCCCTGTGGATACCTAGTTGCTGGAAACCAACCATCCTATGTCCAAACCAAGCCCTGAAGCCAGGCTGAGGGAAATGGCATGTCATCCATCCCCCAGGGCTTGTGTTGCTGGTGTGTCCGTCCTGAGGAACACATGCCATAGAATCATAGAATCCCAGCCTGGTTTGGGTTAAAGGGACCTTAAAGCTCCTCCAGTCCCAACCCCCTGCCACGGGCAGG
The DNA here is from genome assembly GCF_000696875.1 of Nestor notabilis. Taxonomy (NCBI): domain Eukaryota; kingdom Metazoa; phylum Chordata; class Aves; order Psittaciformes; family Psittacidae; genus Nestor; species Nestor notabilis. The sequence goes on along the minus strand of NW_009921568.1, from coordinate 7,065 downwards.
GACACCTTCCACTAGAGCAGGTTGCTCCAAGCGCCTGTGTCCAACCTGGCCTTGAACACTGCCAC
>NW_009921568.1:3888-6605 GCF_000696875.1 Nestor notabilis | reverse complement strand
CAGAGCGCAGCAGAGGGGCAGGATCCCGTCCATGTCCTGTGCATTGGTGTTACACGTGTTTATGTGTACGACTGTGCCCCGGGAACTCGTTTGAAGGTCACCTCGCGGCTTCCGAAGCGAACCTGTGTCTCCCGGCGCGCAGGCGGCAGCGAGAGAGGGGAGGTGGGAACCGCGCGCCTTTAAGAGAGGTCCGTGAGCCGGCTGCGGCCCTGCGGCGCGCACTCTGATTGGCTGAGCAGCCGGTGGGTGGGCCGGGGGCCGGGTCAGCCATTCACAAATTTCTGAGCAGGGCTTCCTCCCTTAAAGGGGTAGCGCCGGGACCAGCGGTCCCTATCGCAGGGCAACCGCGGACACCGGCCTTCGCTTTCTACCCGAAGCTATGCAGGTTCCCAGCCCGGAAAGCGTGTCCTGGGGCAGCACAGCCCCGACAAGGCACCGGTATCTCTGGGTTCTTGAGGCAGTGGGAGCTGCTGGGTGGGCTCTGCTTCATCTGGAAGGGGCAGATTGGAGCAGAGTGGAGGAGAGGAAGGTTGGACCAACAGAGCTCCCTTTCTTGTCCCCCCACGCAGGGTGGGAATAATGGAGGAAAAGGCATCCCTGGGTGTGTGGAAAGGTCCCTCTGGGCACATCCAGCTAGGCAGAATGGTACTGAGCACTCTTAGCACTTTCAGAGCCACATGTTAACCCACTCAGAGAGTGGGACTGGTTCCTGCAGGAACCTCCCGGTTGGGAGCCTGAAGGAGCTGACTTGTGGGGCTTCAAGAGAAGCAGGGTGTGTTTGGCTGTCACTAAACCCGAGTGTGTAAACACACCCACGGGCAGCTCAGGACTAGTGAAAGATGCAGGGAAACAGATGTCTGGTGGGGTCACACTCAGCACAACTGGTTGGAGGTCAAGGTACAGGTCCAAAAACATAAACCCAACCAATTCTGTTAAAGACATGAGACTTCAGAGCACCTCACTGCGCCTCAGGGTGGTGTGGTTGTGCCCTGGTCACCTTTTCAAATGTTCCCCCTGTTTCACCAGCCTGGAAGTGTGCTTTGTTCCAGAGGAAATGAGGCACAGCCAATGGCTGGGCACCCACGGGCCAGGAGACACCGCAGTGCTGTGACTGCTATGGCTGTGCGGCAGCGAGTGTTCCCCTGCACCCACGGCCACCCTGGATCCAGTGCAGGAGCCTCCGCCCGGCAATGGGGAGAGCGGCTGTGGGTGCTGGAGGCTGTCAGGAAATCCATACAGCCTGCTGCAGCTGATTGCTATTAAATAGAGCCTCCAGGCTCTGCTTTACAGGGAGAGAGCTTGGGCTCTGATGGAGGGACTTCCTGGTGCAGGTCTCCATCGCTCCTCTCCCCCCAGCACAGCCGTGGAACATGTTTAGTTGGCTGCAATTTGAATTGCAGAAAGCAGCTGGTGGTGTTTGTTGAAGACCCTCGCACTGCTGCTGCCGCAAGGAACTGCACAGTGGCACCAGGCACAGGATGGGGGATCAGTAACAGAATGAAAATGGTTTTGCCCTGGAGGAGAATAATTTGTTTGGCAACTGCCCTGAGAGCACGGAGAGCCTCGGTCCCTTGGTATGCCCGGTTGTTATTATCCCAGCTGCACATTTCCCAGCGTGAATTGCTGCCAGCGGCAGGGAGGAGCAATCACAGGGTGAGGTGTTTGTTATCATGATCCTTCCCACTCGCCACAACTGCACAAACCCTCCATCGCTGACAGGAGCTGCTGGCCTCATTTGCCACCAGTGTGCAGCCAGCTCTGCAGAGTGCTGTTCAATCAGTCATAGAGGACCAGGTTGGAAGAGACCTCAAGAATCGTCTGGTCCAACCTTTCTTGGCAAAAGCACGGTGTAGACAAGATGGCCCAGCACCCTGTCCAGCCGAATCGTAAAAGCATCCACCCATGGGGAGTCCAACACTTCCCTCGGGAATAATCTCCTCAGTTTCTTCAAGTTTCCTTTGACAAGCAAATTGGAAGTTGCAGCTTCCTGCTCCATGGGGATGTGTGGTAGCACTGAGGAACTGATGGACTGCACTGAGTTCGGTTGGCTTCTCTCTGCTTCTCATCTCCCTGTGGCTTGCTCCCCTCACCCATGCACCTCCCAGTGCTCCCAGTTCTCAGTTCTTGGTGGGTGGCTGTGGACCCTCCTGCCTATCCCATGCTTTTGACCTTAGGCAGCTTTTTGCAGGTGGTTGTGTGCAAGAAAGGTACCTCTCCCATGAAAACCATCACCCGCCTCCTCCCCCAGCGTTGCAAAGATGACACCTTCCCCGTCTGCACCCGGGCTCAGAGCTCATGTACGGCAGGACCCAGCTCCCACTTGGGCTAAAGGGAAGGAGCAGTGTGACAGACATGGAGCTGCTGGAGCAGGTCCAGAGGAGGCCACGAGGATAATCAGAGGCTGGAGCTCCTTCCATGTGAAGACAGGCTGAGAACATTGGGGCTGTTCAGCCTGGAGAAGAGAAGCTGCTGGAGACCTCAGAGCAGCTTCCAGTGTCTGAAGGGAGCTACAGTGATGCTGGAGAGGGACTCTGCATCAGGGACAGTAGTGATAGGACAAGGGGAGATGGGTTTAAATTGAAACAGGGGAAGTTTAGATTAGATATAGCGAAGAAGTTCTTTACAGTGAAGATGGTGAGGCACTGGAATGGGTTGCCTAAGGAAGTTGTAAATGCTCCAACCCTGGAGGTGTTCAAGGCCAGGTTGGTCAAGAGCCT
>NW_009921568.1:563-3872 GCF_000696875.1 Nestor notabilis | reverse complement strand
GTCCCTGCCCGTGGCAGGGGTTGGAGCTGGATGAGATTCAAGGTCCCTTGAACACAAACCAGTCTGGGATTCTGGGATTCTGTGACAGTGCTCATGTGACTGCCATCTCTGCAAGGAGCTGGCTGCTCCTAGGAAAAGGCTGTAGGAGCAACAGCCCCCAGCTCCTGGTCCCTCACACTTGCCTTCCTCTTCCCGCAGGACTTCATGTGAGAGGAAGGAAGCGACAACAGGGGCTGAAATGCCGGCAACACCAGATAAAACCTAGCTCCTTGCCGCCTTCGTGCCATGCAAATAACATCATCTCCAGGGATTTCTTGACACTTTGCTGAAATTAGCACCTGCAAAAAGAGCAGCTGCCAAAGCTGCATTTAAATCAGACGGGCAGGCTTCTGGTAGGAAGAGGGGAGAGGATGAGAGAGCTCTTGGTTTCCTTGAACTGCTTCCCTCCATGAAGGCACCTGCCTGGAAATCAGCTCCCAACTCCTTTAGCCCTGTTCAGTGCCCACATCGCTGGGGTGGGATGCGCACAGCAGCACTGTTCACTGTGCCTGCCCTGCCAGCCCCAGGGCTGGGCACCCCAGTGCAAGTGCCAGCATGGTCTGGGCTCCGGCATCGCCTCTCCCAGTAGCCAGAACACCTTCAGTGGGCTGAAGGAAACTGAAGGAAACTGGAGAAGTGCAGGGTGCAGATGGCCCTGGCCTCCTCTTGAGCTCAGTAACGTGTTCCAAGCGCCACACAGCATTAGGGAGCGTTGCAAGCAGGCAGCAGCAAACAGGGAGTTTTCTTCTTCTTTTTAATTTGGGCACACGCAGTTCACTACAAAGCAGTAGCCAAGGTGGGCTTTTACTCTCGTGCAGGAGACACTGGCCACCTGCGTGTTTCTACAAGGCTTATTGCTCTGCTTTGGTGCAGCAGTGGGAATAAAACAACTCTGGTGGCAGCTAAAATGGGGCATGGGGGTTTTCAGGAGGGGAACTGCAAGTGGAGAGGGAAGGGCTGTGTTAGAGCTGCAGTCGCTGAGGCTCAAGGCCCCTCCGTTGGCAGGTGGTGTTGAGGCACTGCCAGATAAGAGAACAGGGGAAGCAGCAGCAGGTTTGAGGTGATGGAGCCATCCCTGAGGCTGGGAGCTGGCAAGCAGCATGGGGTGGAGGCAGCGGTGTGATGCTGGTGCTCCAGGGTTGGCACCGAGGGTGGTTCCCATGTGGGGATGCCCATTGCATGCATGGCTGCCCCTTTGGCAGGGATGGTGCAGATGAGCAGGGAGAGGACCAGAGACCTTCCTTGTCCAGTCTGCCATGGCAGGGGAGGGGAGGATCAAATGCTTCTCTTAATTGTTCACTCAGCTCCTTATTAAAGTATTTTTCCTCAACAGGTCTTGTCCTTTGCTTTTGCACTTCCCTACTAAGTGAACATCCCTGTGGCCCCCGCTCCAGGGCTGAGTGGAAGGAGGAGATGTGTCTGGAGCAGGGCAGGTGCCAGCACTTGGGGTTATCAACTCTGTGTGTGCCCTTCCCGGTGCTCTCTCCCACCTGAGTCAGCCTCTTCCAGACACAGGTCTTCTGCCATCCCAGGGTGGGAATTGCGATGGGAGGGAGGTCTGCAGCTGGGCTGGAGCAGTAGTTAGTTATGGCTGTGTTACAGGTTCTGGGCACATCTCACTGATGGAGCAACTCTGAGGTATCACGAGGTGAGACAGTGGGCAGCCAAGGTGGACTTTTACTCTCGTGCAGGAGACACTGGCCACCTGCGTGTTCCTACAAGGCTTGTTGCTCTGCTTTGGTGCAGCAATCCCTAGCTCAAGCTTCACCCCAGCACCTGGCCCTCCCCTCCTTCCCACTTCTGCCCTCACTGCTGCAAGATGCCCTCCCTGCATCAGTGACATCCCCCAACCCCATGGTCCTCCCTGGCTGTTGAGGAGGTTCAGCATCTCACCTGAGCACAGGACCCTCCTGGAGGGCCGGCACCATGTGCTCTGGGAGATTGCACAAGGAGCAGCAGAAGATGTGGAGGTGATCCTTGTTTCTTAAAGCCTGAAGTGTAAAGCTCTCTGTTAATGCCAGCACTGCATGTTTTCCTTCTGCACACACAAACATGGTTTTTCATTGATTAAAATAACTCTGAAGAAGCTCTCTTTGCATGCAGGCATCCAATCCTTCCCTGCCTTAGTGAGCTCCTGGGGTCTGCAGCATCCTGTGGCACTGAGCTCTTTAGGGCAGAAGCACTTTCTTATACCCAGCTTTTGGCTTCATCTTGCCATATCTCTGGGTCTTTGGGTCAGTGCCACAGTGTACCCGGGTCCCATAACTGACTGTCCATCAGCAGGAGCCCCTGGGAGTGCAGGGTAAGACTCACCAAAGGAACCTCAAGGCCAGCATGGTGGGGACAGGTTCTGTAGACTTGCTCATCAGGGCACATTGTGACTGTCCTATCTTTCAGCTGGGGGAATCTCAGTGTAGTGTAGCTGAGCTGCTCCATGGCATTGAGCACGGAGCACCTCTCCCGTGGTGCAGGTACCCTGAGCAGCCCACAGGCAGCGATGCACTGGCTGTGCTGCAGAGGATGGGCTCTGCACCGTGCAGTGGAGACCATGGGGCTGGGGGATGAGGGATGACAGGTGTGTTCTGCCCCCTCCCCTCTGCCCACAACTCACCATTTCACTTGGCTGCTTGGGAGCAAATACTGCAGGAGCACCTCTGTCTATGGTGGGCAAGTGTAGAAGTGATTTGGCATTGCAGTTTGGAGAGCTAAAGAAACAAGGAGCAGGCCGGGGCATTTGTCATCTTCCTACTGGCCTGCTTGTGAGCAGGGCCACGCTGGACCAGCCTGCATCTCCTGCAGCCTGAGCTGGGCTGTTAGACCAACACATCCTGCAGCTCACCTTGCAGCCCCCTCCTGCTTCTGCCTCATTCCTTCATTGTACCCTGCGGGAGCCCCATCATGCACCTTCCATTCCTCTTCTATGTAGTTATGTGCCACTCCTTTAACTAATTCTTCATCCACCCTAATGTTTATTACAACCAATAAGCATCAGGAGGCCGGGCTCGGGTTCTAACTGGTCAGACGTGGGGTTTTGTAACGTTTTTTTTTCTTTCTGCCCTTCAATGTGTCTGGGTGACTCTTTTCTGAACTTCTTCCAGTCCAGCACTGATGTGAGAGAGGTGGGGGGCTGCCTGAGCACTGCTGGGAGATGGCAGCAGGTGGAAGGCCAAGCAAAGGCTTTCTGCACACCCAACACAACTGTGGCTCACCGGGCAATTGCAGCATCCCCAGGGTGCTGTGCTAGAGTACATGGCAGCATCTCATAGAACT
>NW_009921568.1:0-409 GCF_000696875.1 Nestor notabilis | reverse complement strand
CCCTGTGCCAGTGCCTCAGCACCCTCACAGGGGAGAGCTTCTGCCTCAGAGCTCATCTCAATCTCCCCTCTGGCAGGTTAAAGCCATTGCCCTTGTCCTGGCCCTACTGGCCCTTGTCCAAAGCCTCTCTCCAGGTTTCCTGGAGCCCCTTTATGCACCGGAGCTGCTCTAAGGTCTCCCTGGAGCCTTTTTTTCTCCAGGGAAACCTTATTTCCAGTAAAGCAGAGTGAGAGCTGACATGGGAGCACCACAGAGATGCTGCTGCTGGGCTACTTGCCATGCTCTGGTGTGCACCACAGTTGGTGCAAAGCGAACCCCTTTTGGTGTCACCCTCAAAGCCATCAGAGCTGTCCACCACCGCGGGGCCTGGAGCCGCCTGGTGCGGGTGGGGACGGGATGTGGGCTGCCG
>NW_009921567.1:45402-46703 GCF_000696875.1 Nestor notabilis | reverse complement strand
TGTCCAGGTCCCTCTGAATGGCGTCCCTTTCCTCCATCTTCATTTCCTAACTCTCTTGAGGGTTTTGAAAATTTAGATTTGATATTGAGTAACTTCCATAGTATTTTTTACTTCAATATGTCGTCACCATAACAACCACTTATCATTTGGAGAACACCTTCACATTAATACTATTTATGGTTATATCCATTAATTATATTTAGAATTATTTCTGTAGGTAGACTTACTCCACTGATGGTCTTAAATTAACAAAATCATAACTTGGCTTATTTTTGACAGAAGTTATAGGTCATAATCTGCTATGTTTGAGGGAATATTGACTTTGAGGACCTAGAAACCATCTTGAGGACCCACTATCAGTGTTATTTTCAAACGAAATAGTAACTGATAGATAGAACTCTTTATGTGGGAAAGTATGCCATGTTGCGATTTCATGAAGTGTTATGGTCTTGTTTAAAATGAGGTCAAATAGGCTATTCTCTGAGTTAAGATTTATAGCTGTTTCTTACAACAGTATCAGCCACCAAAGGAAAATAAAAGTAGTATACAACTCCAGTCTTCACTGAGCTTGGAAAAGTATTTGTTGCACACGTTAGTCAGATAGCATCGTATATTCTAATTAAAAAGATGGACTAAACTCTATATGCAAATAATCATCACTCCAGACAGACTTTTCACTCACTCTTCCACAGTCCTATCATTCTTTCTGAGTTTCCAGTCTGTACCGCTTTCACATTCCAGACATACTCACTCTTTGTTTAAACATCCAGTACAGTAAGAGCCAAGCATCCCCAGTGATTCATATTGCATTACTTTGCATTGCATTGCGTTGCATTCCATTCCTCTCCATTCCATGCCACCACCCAGCAACACAGCAGTCACAATATCCCAGGACAAGATAAAAATGAGCAGTCTACAGTGTCCCTTGGCAGACATGGCCGGGGGCAGACTGAAGACATCCAAAGAGGAAGCCTTGAGTTACTTACAGGGGGCTGAGCAAGGAAGACCAGTGGTTGGTCAAGGCTGCTGGAGGTTCTCCACTGCAAGGCCAGCTCCTGGCAGGACCAGCTTCTTAGTTCATCAGAGGGATAGCAATCCTTTTCAGCTGGATAGCTGTGGCCAGACTACAGGAATTTGAGGAGTGCTACAGAGCTCACCATCCTTATCTCTCATGGAGCCAGGAGCAGCAGCTGGGATGCAGAAATGTTCCCATGGATCCCAGTGCTTTAAAGCAGCCACTGGTGCCTTGCCAGGCATAGGAAGGGTTCTTGCCCCCAAAGTCCAACAGGCTGGGGGCCTTC
>NW_009921567.1:0-45367 GCF_000696875.1 Nestor notabilis | reverse complement strand
GGCTTGGGCATCTCCTGGGAAGCGTGACCAGCCAGTGAACCAGGAGCAGGTCTTGCTCACGTGCTCAGGGAGTAGCAGATCAGCAGCACTAGGGTCAGGAAGGAATTTTTCCCTGGGGCAGATTGGCACTGGTTTTTTGCTTCCTCTGCAACATTGAGCAGGACCACTTGTCAGGGCTTCTCTGATCCAATCTGCTGGGCTGCTGCCTGCTGCTTCTGCACCATGAACATGGCCCCTTGTGTCCTTCAGCTGCAGGGAAAGGCTTTTTTTCCGCACAGAGGGCCTGTGAATGTCCCCAGTGGTTTCTTTCCTCCCTCTGCAGCATTGAGCACAGCCCCTTGTCAGGGCTCCTTTGGGCTATTGTGGCTCCTGCTCCACGTAGGTGACCCTTATGCCCCATATCTGGGGGGAGGAAGCTTTCTCACCTCCCAGGGTAGCCACTGGGGGTTGCTGATTGTCCTGTGTAGCATTGAGAACATTCCCTTGTAAGGGTTCCCCACGGCCCTTTGGGCTCAGTTCTTTCCTCCTGCTCTAGCACCTCCAGGGCACCACTTGTGCCCTGGCACTCTGGCTCAATTACCCAGTGCAAGCTTGGAGCGGGAGCGAGTTCTGCTCTTCCTTTGCTCCATTTCCCTGGGGGTTCTTGCTTGTGCACAGCAGCCTGTGCTTGGAAAGGCTCCAGCCTTGCTACCCAGGAAGGCAGGCAGGCAGGCACACAGAGGCAGGGAGACAGGAAGACAAGAAGGTAGGCATGCAGGCAGGCAAGGAAAAGGAAAGCAGGAAGGCAGGAAGGAAGACAAGGAAAATTTGTGTTTGTTGAATTCTTGTCACAGTTATCAGTTATTCAAGCCTATCTGATTAAATTACTGTCTTTTCTGTTTGAACATTCCCTCCTAGGGCACAGTTGGACATGACTGCACTGCTCAGTGGAGCACCTAACCTGAACACTATTGACCTGAGTAAATATATACCAACAGTTTAACTGCATACAGCAGATGTTATTAGCTTGAAAATAGCACTCAGTACTACTTGCACACTAAAGCTTAGTCAATCCTGTAGTCAGAGGGTATCAGGTCATCTGTCTAAATTACAACAAGCATAAACATTGCTATAGAGTTTAAGATATCTATCTGGGATTTCTAGAGTTAACAGTACAAAATATTATACAGAAAAAGATGATTCGTTTTGCTCGCTCTATACAAGTACGTATAACACACTGAAATAATTTTTCTTTCAAGTGCATATCCTTTCACTGACTGTAGGGGATATACATGATTTACCTAGATTAGTTTTGAGATCTAAAGTTAGTAAGAAAATTTCAGTTGTGTTATTGATCTGCCCACTATATTGCTTCTTTCTGGGAATTCTTAAGTTATTGTCCATGAATATATTTATAGATTTTTAACATACGAATGTTATTTATTATAACATTTATTAAGTGTCATGGCATTGATTACAAATATGTACTGTAAAGAATCTGGTTATATTTTAGAACCTTTAATAGATAAACTGATCCTAAAAAAGCAATGTTTTTAGTTATCTTTGTACCATGGATATCTTTAAAATATAAAGAGATTCCTTAATTGTCAGAAGAAAACAGAAGAATTTAATTCTGTTCTACCTTACTTATGACCAACAACTTTATTATAGGTTTAAAATCAAAGGGAGACTTTTATGTGATTTTCATATTTATGTTTGTGTTTGACTTCAAAATTTGTTATATAAGTCACTGCAAAAGAAGAAACAAGAAGGATCACTAGGAAAGCTGAAAGTCACTGTTCTGACTCTAAAATATTCAAACAACCTAAGGCTATAAACCATTTGTTTGCTTAACCTGAAAGAAAACTATGTAATAATGTAACAACATAGGTTTAGGAAACATACATTCAAAATTAAATGTCTGAATGGTGTCCCCAAGTGCTAAAATATGCTTAAAATCTTTGTAGATCTGGGACTATGCTAGGTGATTTCTGTTTTTTATAGGTCACTGGACAGCGTGTCTGTAAAATTTCTTCATTGTTGAGCTTGCATTTTCATGTTAGTATTTTTATTTAGCATAGACATGAAAAATGTTTTACATATGGAGGCATGACATAATTTTCTATAGTTTGGAGACTATCATTTAACTTAATGAACTGTGTGTAATTGGCTTATGGAAAAAATCTAACAGGCTTGACACAGTTTTGTCTTTAGAGCCATTTATAGTTTATGATATGTTAAGAACAACTTAAGTATGAGTTGAAGCACATGTGCTCCTATAATAGTCTCTAACATTGAGTCATTGTCTAGATTATAAGCGATCCCACCCTTCCACCTTCATATTGTATTTATAAAAGGTAAAGGAGCAGAGAAATAGAAAAAAGGAAAGGACTCTGGACATAAAGTAGTACTCTTTCATCATGCCATATGCAAACAATCAGTATGACAGATGAACAGAAAATATGTAGAAGACCCCACTCCCCATCAGAGTTTGATTTTAATATGGATTTACTGTTCTTTTTATGAAAATGAGAAGAATAAAATAAAAGAAGTTTATTTACATAAAAGAGTCCAGGTGTATTTCTAAGAAAAAGAAAAGAAAGAGAAGAGGTATGGTAGGATATGTTACAAAAATTTGTTGAGAGTGAGGCATTCATCATTTACTCAAAGATGAGATTTTTACACCAACAAGGATATTAGTCTTAGATGGGTATGGGAAAATAACAGAAGAGTGGAGAAGAGGATTGTAAATATGCTTAAGTGACTTGCAGTTGAGGTGTCAAAAATCACATGTATCACACTAATTGTTGTTTAGTGTTGTGTGTGACAAGTAGAACATCTGTGTTTAGATAACATAGGCCTGTGATAGATTTAGAGACTTAGAACATGCTTAAGATTCCTTCCCTGCTGTGGGAAAGATCAAAGCATACTGGTAAATTATGTCTGCATGAATGAATCTCTGATATACAGGTGAAAACAGCAGGTTCAGTGATCATCCAGCATGCACTCAGCTTCACGGTGCCTGTATCCCAACTTGTGTGTCTCTGTCCAGGTGCTGCTTCAGGGATCCCCCAGTTCCTGAGGTAACAAAAATAAATTTACTCATTGAATTTCATCCATGGTTTTGAGGTTGTTCATGCATCCTGCTGGTGCTGTCTCACACACTGGGGAGTGTCTCAAACCATATCTTCTGCTTCATGGCAGAGTATCCCCCTGGAACACATATTCATGGGTGACAAAACCTCAGAATGACACTCTCTGATTTGCTGCTAATAAAAACAGCTTACACTGGAGACATGTATCTTTAACTGGGTTTCATTCCAATTATCTAGGATATCTGAAGCTAATGTTTGTGTTGTACTTAACAAAATTCCCTTCATATTGGTGGAAAGTAACAGATCTTTCAGCAACTGTGACATCCCATTTTAAGAGACATTTAAGGCAACATGAGTCATCTTCATATACTACCTGTGTTGATATTTTAAGAAAAAGTGAGCATTATAGATGGGATAATTAGTTCTTTTAGTTCTCTACATTTAGTTAAATCCGGTTTAGCCATCTAAGCAAGTGTCCTAATGTTTGTTTTACTGTTTATCTCTGTATCAATAACTGCTTAAACATTTTTTGATGATGCAGAGCAGATTCAGAGAAATCTGTTCAGAAGAAAAGAGCAGTTCAGAACAAAACCCCTTGCATTGTCTTCTTGCATGTGGATTAGATCTCTCTTGTGAAAAAAAAAGTGAAAAGAACTCTTTTCTGCAGATGGTATCCATCCGTCATATTGACACATCTTGAGAGAAAATCTGAACTTGGAAACAAACATGTACCATAGCAAACCTGAGATGTTTTTAGTTTGCCAGACAATGTTAAATAAATGATTCTTTCGTGTCTGCAGTTTCTGGTCGAATAGATTGTAAACTTTTATGGACATAGGCTGTGGGACCTTAGTGTGGTCGAACTACATATGACAGATGTGAGTACTGCCAATGAATAAATAAATAATTCTAATGCTGCACAACACTTACTTGTTTCTATTTGTTCTTATTCCCTTTATGATTTGACAGTTAATGCGGGAAAGAAGGGGTAAAACATGTCACGTTCAACATAGCATTTCAAATGTGGCAAGTGACAGCAAATAGTGCTACTGTCTGAGTTCAGAACATATTCTTATACTAAACTTTTGCTGATGGTTCCTGTTGTTATTTTCCCATAATTTCAATGGTAACTTTCAGCCAATAATAATACAATACACCAGAAGAATAAGTATTACTTTTTTTTTTTTTTATTTTCTTTCTTGCAATAATGCAAAACATTGCTTGACATAGAATAGTATTGGGCACTGGGGTTAGTTTTGGCAAAACTAATCTTGGAAATAGTAGACAAGTAATTCTGAAATGGAAAGCTGGAATCACATGTAAATGATAAATTGCTCAGCTTTTGTTACCAGAAAGTCATTCCTCACTTAAGTTTTACTTACATATTAATACTTATTTCATAATAGAATAATAAAAATTGATTTTTTTATAATTAAATGTTTAATATTTAATGATATAATCAAATCACTAATTTCAGGGGGGAAATCAGGTCAGTGGAACACCAGTAGAGGGTTGAGAGTGTTTTCAATCTTTAAGGGGTTTTTGTTGTTTCCAAATCACATGATTTTTAGAAGAAATATTGTTCCTTCATACATTTGTTTTCAGCTGAACATTAAATATTTTTCTATCAATCACAGACAGAGGTAAGGGGCTTTGTCTGGTTATAAAGATATGTGGCCTTATTTCCCGGTATCACACTTTCAAGAAATATTATTTGAAGAGGTACAATTGTTGTCTCTATCAATCAGACTTGTTTTTCCTGTACTGAGAAATCTATAAATTGTAAGGTTTTAACAATTTTTTCTTTTTTTAATACTGAAATACATTCAGCAGATAATTAGATTCTATTTAGCAAGAATTTCTGCTCTGAAGCTATGCTATTAGGACTGCAAGCTTTCATTTGTTTTAACCGCATCACTGCTGCTATAAAAGGTCAAAGTAGAGAAAAACATCTCTTCTATTGCTCCACATTTCTGATATAACATTCCACTAAAAAGCTGGCATGCAGGACAATGCTGCTTTTCCATTACCAAGCAGACCTGTTAAATGACAAAGATTTTAGCTAGCCAAAACACAGTATTTCCTAGAGCACATCTTTCTGTCTGTGGACTACTTCTCCTTAAAGTATAAATCAATAAAGGAAAGTAGTGAAGGAGTTAAGGGTCTTTATGAGGGGTACTTTTTTATTTTCTTTTTTATAATATAGCAGCTGCTATTGTCTAGACATTTGCTTTTGGATTGTATTTTCAAACCTCATTAAAGATATAAAACTCAGTTTTCACAGTTTAATGATAGCAAACGTATTTAACAGACATCTGTCAATAGATGTTGTGAAAAGCACAATAAAATGAAAAAATACTATAAAATTGAAAAAAACAGCAATACCCACGTTGAAAGTTTGAAGAACTTTCCACTTCAAGAGAATAGTGTATCTATCTAGCATTTTAGTATTAATCGTATTCTTCTGTCCACAAGAATGTTTCACACTTTACAGCTTAGCAGTACACACAGAGAGACAGCAGTTCTGCAAGATGTTTGTGACCTGTTAGAATCTTGTATGACATCTTTTTCTTTCCCTGCCGCGATTAAGAGACGGGACGCAGCTTGATGCAAGCAAGATGTCGTTTTATTACAGTTATCCATATACATTTATATTTGTCCCTGCCTAGTGTGTCTTATACCGATTGGTTCATCTTTTACATTAGGCACACACTGATTGGCTAACATAAGATAAACTACTAGTCAGGCATTCACACCTCCCCTAGTAACATCCTTTTCTTATACAAAGAGCTAGTTCCTCTAATTAAGGTCAGCTTCTTTCTTCTTTCGCAACCTTTCCAGCCCGTGATTGATGAACAAAGGCTGGGCCAGTGTTTTTCATTCCTTCTCATCAAAACTCTTGCCCTTATCTCACTTTTCCAAGGTTTACGACTAACAAGTTCCAACACCTCTCCTTCTATCAGCTGGACAGTACTGGGAGTCCTGCTGAGAGTAGCTACATCTCCCAGCATCTCTCCTAGAATAACTTAATGAAAAGTTTAAAGCTGATACAGCCCTAGCCAGTTTATCAAATTGTATTTTGAATCAGGTCAAGATGTTCTGGAATAAAAACCCCATCACATTTCTAAGGTAATATATATATGCAAGTTATCTGACATATTTCATAGGCCTGATGACATCCAAGATTTTGCCTGGTGGTAATTGATACAGCAGGGCATAAATGAATTGCACCTTTGTCAAGCCATAGCTGGCAGCTAGTCAGGAGAACCTGTGACACTGGAAATCTGCTTTTGCATCCCAGTCTCCTTATGCCTCCTCCAGTGCTCTGAGTTGGGCCTTTGCCTGGTGTAGAATATACTATTCCTTTGAAGCATCTTTATTTCAAAAGAGATACTAACTGTGTTTGAGAAAACTTCTATTTTACCTACTTGGTGATAAATGTATCTCTAACTTTTCCTCAAAACTTAGAGAAGAGGAATAATTTAAGTGCACATTATAGAAGTGTAATAGAAGGAAAAAACTAGGTATGTTGGTGGGCAACGAGTGCCCCATAAAAAGAGGTTCTAGCTTCAGAGGTCTGATTAAGGAAAGAGCTTGAGTTCATTCAGAAACCCATGTAACTTTGGATAACTTGGATAAGGATAAATGATTTAAGCATCTCAGGAATTTTTCAAGTTGTTCTCTTATTCAGTTTTGGATATAATTGGAATGAGGTGGATGATTATGCCTAGTTTGATTATATTTTGACTCTGAAATTCCTGGATTCTTCAAATGTTTTAAACTTATTATCTGGTTAGTATAAAAACATCAGAGAAGACATTTAATGATTTACATAAATCTATTTTCATTATTTGGGGAGCTAGAATTTATAGATGAACTTGAAATACCATTTTAATAAAGAATTTTTATTGCTTTTTCCCTTGTCTAATGGCTGTATCTGAATGAAATACATGTAGCATATGAAACACACTCCTCATGGATATTAGACTCTAAACTACCTCATAATTTGGGGGGCAAATCCCAGCACATAGCTGCTTCATGGCAGGGAAAACAGATCTTTCTTTGGATAATTTAACAATCATATATTGAAAATATATTCCTTGCATCTTTGCAATCAATCATTCTGGGGGTTATAGTGAAGATGAAAGGGAAGGACTTCTAATGTAGTTAAAGAATTAACATAAAGCATATAGCTTGCCTTGTATAAATGTTTTGGGAGAGAATAAAATACTGTAATAATAGCATATCTTAAAAAGTGGCTTATAAAATTATCTAGGTCTTTGTTACTGATCAATTCCTTCAAGCAGATGCATTTTAAGTAGTTTTACTGTGTTAGACTTTGTACAGAGTTGTTTACACTAACTTAAATGCAGCCTTTAGGTAATAATTGCAAGATATTTCTGTGCACTGTTGAAAGAGATATGCAACTAACCTGGAACTCTGACATGTAAAAGACTTAATGAAGAGTCAATAAACTTTGTGATTTCTGCAGGGTATACATGGATAGAAGGCAATCACACAAGGTCACCTGAAAGGGAAATATCAGTAATGTTTAGTTACACACTGAGGTGGCTTTTGTCTGAGATAATTACTATAATAAAGAATATAAAGAACTCACAATTTCACAGGGCCAAATCCAGCCGTGCAGCTGCTACATCTTGTGTGGCTGTTCGACACTGCAGGCACAACTCAAAACACATAAAGCTGGTTTAAATGTCTTCTCAGGCTCATGGCCACTCGTCTTCATTAGAGAAGTTGTAGTTCTTTGACAATATGGTCCACGAATTCTGGATCTCATCTTTCATAACATCTCAAATATTCTCTCTCCCTTTCCTGGTTATGTTAGAAATTTATTCTCCTTTCTTTTTTCTGTATATTGTCCATTGTAATAGAATGCACAGAAAATATGAAATTGTGCTTTATGAAAATTATTTTCTACAGTTATCACTGTAGACATTTAAATCCTTTGTCTTTTTGAAGTTAACATTTTTATGCCCAATTACACTATATGTAAAACAATAGTTGTTGTATTTTCTGTCTGAATGAGAGTATTCCTCTGGAAGAAAAAAAAAAAAAAAACAAAGACAGGTTTTGGTCAGTTCTTGCTGTTGTTTTCTTTGATAAAATCAGGGCACTGTGGGTCTGTTAATGTGTGGAGTCACTTTGATACCTCATATATGTACAACGACTCTCCAGTATATCAGAATGTTTTTTGGATTAGGGAATGAACAGAACTTTTGGAGACAGTCACACTAATACCAAGCCATGTGAAATAGCACCCCTTGTCCATTTCCTTCTGATTATCAGTGACAAGTAGCATCAAGCCATGATCTACTGGTTGGCCAGTTCTTAATCCATTTAATGTGTCACATAATGATAAGATCATAGTGATCGTATTTGTTTGGCAATGAGTGACATTCCTTACAGAATCCAAAATGTATAACATTTCATATACCACATTTGTAGCCTTAGCAAAGAAAGATTGCAAATAGTTGCCAGTATTCAGTGAAATAAATTATATGGCTTTAATTCTTTACTAAACAGTATGGATCTCCAAAACACTGATTTCCTTAAAAAAACCTGCAAGAACTCAGTGAAGTTATACAATATTAGTACTGTTTAAAGTATGTTCTTGCTAGATCTGAAACATAAATTTCCATTTTGCATAAAATCAGAATTCTTATCTAAATAATAGTTTTCTTGTAATTCCTTAAATTCAGTTCTACACCCTTTATTAAGAAGAATGGATTAACACTAATATATCCTTAAAGAAGGCATCTGGTTTTGGAATATTCCTTCCTCTTTTAGAGTATACTTAATTTTTGATCCTTGGGAAATACTATGTATACGATTATAATTAAAAAATACTTCCTCTTTTTTGCTGTTAATGTCTTCGTAGAAATTAATATCCTCGCTTTCAAAAAGAGAGTTGTCAGCTATAGCTTGATATTCTAGACTTCTAAAGCAACTTGGCAAAGTTTTTATACTCAGGGAATTGTTGAAGAAGCTGTAAACTATGTCACCTCCTTTACACTAGGTAAGATCAATGATGCTGCATAATGTCAGCCAAGCGTTTTCACTGAGTGACAAGTGACAACACCTGAATAACAAAGAATATCTTGGTAAATACACAGTAATGAAATACATGGCAAAACTTTAAATTACTACCTTTGTATGCAATGTGATTAGTTAGGTATGTATTGTGAATACTTTGTGTCAGGATGGTGTGCCTAGGTGATAATTAAAAGATTAAATTGTGGCTCAGTTGACTTTCCTGAGTGATATCCAATTAAGGTGGTTATCAATAAATATCTTGGCCCCATTTGCCATAGGATATGGTAAGTAGTGTAAATGAGTTTGGTGCAACTTGTCAGGTGTTACAGATTGTGCATATGGCACTTGTTTCCTTCTCTACAAAAATCCTCTAGTATAATGAAATAAAAAACATTAACTCCCAAGCATTACGAATCCTTTCCTTTCCAAATAAATAAAGAGGGAAAAAAAAAAAGTAGGAAAAATGAAAAAAGAAAAAAGAAAATACTATAATACTATTTCATACTTGGTAAAAATGCTAAGGGTTAAAGATGTGGCAAGTGGAATCTGATTTGAAAAATAAAATGACAGCTAATACGCATAAATATAATCACTGAGAGACTTAAAGGTATTTCACAATATAACAAAATAACATCTAGAGAACGAATTCTAAAAGGAACTCTAGTGCAGCTATTTTAACTAGGACAGGAAAAGTTAGTTATCCCTGTTGCTATTTTAACACATAATTTGTTTGAATAAAGGCTCCCAAACTGTAAATAATTTTGGGTAAAGCTAGATTCACTGGGAAATCTATGCTGAATTTGACTAATTGGTTCATCTTAGTAAGTCAGGCAAGTGCTTAAAAAAATGTTTACTAGCAATTAAGAAACACAGTTTCAGGCCTTTGTTCCAGTCTACTTCAGAAAGTGACTTTCATTTGAGGTTTCCTGTATCTTAATTGAAGAGATTTATTCATTTATTTATTTTAAGCACATCCCCACTATAAAGCTGATTCTGTATGCTTTTATTCATTTTTTCTATAATGATGAGCTTCTATTTTAGATTAATAATTTTTGACATATAATAAGATGCTAAAATCTTCCTGTAGGTGTCTACAGATGTGTTTAAGATGCTGCTACAGTCCATGAGGATAAAACTCAAGCTGAGTGCCCTCTGGGACACTATAGTGTATCCAAGAAAACTACACTAGGTTAGGAGGTAACAATTCAGGATTTATGATGACCGATGCCTCTTTTCAGTGGATGATGAAGTTGAAGAACACACACCATTTAGGTGTCTACAATGTCTAAAATGATTTTGTGGGCAATATGTGGTATAATTTGAAATGGCTGACGCTAACCAAGGCAAGTACATATCCAGAATATAATACTAGGACTTGTAGAAAACCTGTGCCCTTCTGGACCAGTACTTGAAGGTAGGGAAAAAATAATCCAGGAAAAGGAGTAGAAAATAAGGAGTTTGATATAACAATTTTAACTGCATTATTACTATTATTGAAACTTTTTCTGCATATATGTCTTCTTTCTCTCTCTGTAATGATTGCTTTTGACTAAAAATGATTCTTGCTCAAGAAAAATTGAGGCAGAGAAAGCAGAAGCTGTAATCCTGAGGCCTTACAAACTCAGTAAACAGCTTATGGCCTGTTACAACACTGTCAATAGCATATTACATAACTATAGATTTATAGGTCAGGATTTTACCCATGACCTGCCTGTTTCTAACTTTTTGTGCAGAAAGTTGAGCCTAATTCAGTAATACTTCTGTACTACTTTGATAATGCAGAATAACAAAGAACTGATCATCTACCCTTCCACGATGGACCTGTAGCTGCATTGCAAGTTGAAAAGGTTGAAGCAACCAGTATGCTGGCAGTTCTGACTTGTATGCACCAGACAGAAAATAAAAAAACAGCTAACCAAGACACACAGCTAAACATGTTTCAGGTGCTGACTCAACACCAAATTTGTCATTGAAGATCAATCTTCTTCAAGAACAGATATCTAAAATAATATCTTATTTTAATTCAGTTTGGCAAACCACAGAAATGAGGGTTTATTTAGCCTGAATTTTCCCAGGTATGGCTGTTGAGTAGTTTTTGGAAGGTTGTTTTCCTTGGTAGTCCCAGCACACTTTACTGAGGCAGACAAGCACAATCACATTTCTGCAACATTATATGACTGAAGGCACCAGATATATTGCAGTGAGACTCCCACTATAAAATACAGGTGAAAATTGCCTCATTCTGGTTTTTGTATGAAGACATGAGAACACCTATAAACATCTTGAAATAACAAATTAAGAAAAATAGATTGCTTTATAAAATATTCATGCAGTCCTTTCATGGGAAGACAAGTCAGTGATTTACAGGAATCAAAAGGAATTCATACTTTTGAATAAAAATAGATAAGCCTATACATTAAGTCTTAAAATGCTTCAATATAGAAAACCGCATCAGTTTCCTTTCAAAAGAGTTTGAGAAATATGTAAAAGTAACTACAAGATACAAAAAAATTACTCCAAGCAACATGATAATGAACTGAAACCTGGTGGCCAAAAGTAGTAGCTCTTAACTCATGGTGTCATAGGAAACTAAGAGAATTTAGGTTACATTTGTATTGCTCTGTATCTTGGGTTGGAAATCTGCTAGCTTCCTACAGTAATACTTGAATCTGTGTATAATAATTTTAAATGTTCTTCCATGAATTTATGAATTAATCATCCAGTCAACTAACCTACTTACCTCAAGGTGTCGACTTTTCCCTTTTTAATTTGTTTGTTTGTTTGTTTAGAAAAGGGGAAATGAGATATAGAAAGTTGTGGACATTGCGTAAATATTGGGGTTTTTCTTGATTTAAGAAAAAAAAAGTCTCAAGATTAGCCATACCACTCTACTATAAAAAATAAATTGATTTATACTTTTGTACATTTATTTATGCCTTCAATGACTTATAAATGGTGCCTGAGCATCCTTTTTGAGGAAAGATCATTTTTGTTCTGTTGCAGTTTCTCTACTGCACAGGTACCTTGTTCCTAATGAACAGGTACAGGTATCCTAATGAAAGGAAAAAAGAAGAAATCTGAATGTGAGAGAAAAGGATAGGAAATACCCTTCTACAATCTTATCAACCAAAACATGGGCAAGAAACACTAGCTATCATCATAAACTGTAAATCTCTTATTTCGTCTGGTAACATATTCAGGTAAAGAAATTTGTAAAGTCTAAAACACATTTCAAAGCCTTCCTTTTTTTTTTTTTTTTTTTTAACAGCCTGCTGTGTAAGCCAGAACATCCTGGTGCTGATGCAGACTTCAGAATTTCTTCCCTACTTTAGAATTGAAGAAACCTTTACAAACAGCCTGCAGTATAACATTAGGTCATTCTGTTGATGTCATTAAAACTGTATTAGATTTAAGATCTGTCTGGTGTTTGACCTGCAGAAACCACCAGTGGAGAATCCCAGAGAACTTACTACAAGAAGACAATAAACAGTTTTTCAACCTTATAGAGTTTTATGATGCAGAAGCTCCTGGGTCAGAGCAGGTGTCCTTGGATATATCTTTCATATTTTTCTTCAATGAAATTATTTAAGTAAAAACTGCTACCGCATCTTATCATTTAATACGTAAAAGGCAAAAGAAGAACATATAGTGAATCTGTATGGTGTGGTTAGAATTTTCCTATCTGTGTATCTAAATGAAAGAGGGATAATTTTTGTGTTTTGAAGCACCACAGAAGAACAAAAGAATAAAAAGGTAAAATCAGCATCCATTTGACCAAACCTTTTCCCAGCAACACAACATAACAGACAAGTACCAATCATTTAGGTTTAGTATCCAGCACATTCACAACTACGTTCAAGTTTAAAGAATAATGTTCAGGGGAGTACAGAAAAAGGATATTACTGTAAGCAGGTAAGTCAATAAGGCAAAACCAAGAGAGCAGTTCACAGCTTTCTTCCATACATCTCAGAGGAACAGTTTTAAAGCCCCACACAAATAACTTCACAAAACCTGAGAATTCTGTATTCATCTCATTCTTCAGTGTTAGAAAAGCTATTGAGATGAAAAGCTATTATCTTGTATAATATGTATGATTTACCTATACACTAAATTTCTGTGGGGTTTTCTTTTTTGGGGGGAGCATTCATTTTTCTAAACAATTGCTTTAATATAAATATTTACAATTCAAATTTCTCTTTTCATCATTTTTTCACTTTAGGGTGAATTTTATCAACATGCAAATCAATAATTCAGAACTTGCTAGAGACTGAAATAAGGATTTGGTAAACAAGGAAAAATAAAGTAGCTTCTGGATACAGGCAGCTTTTTTCAGCTTCTGGCTCCCATGAATTATCACAGTAAGTGAAAATAGCTTTAAAAGATTCACTGCAGTTGCTGCTGCTTTTACACCTTATAACTTTTTTCAATGAACCTAAATTTATTTTTGAGATCTTCTTTCTGTTTAAGACACTGTACTCATCCTAAGACTATTAAAAATAGAATCAAACAGCTAATTATCAATATTTCAAAATGAACAGATGATTGCAGAAGCAGATGAAAGTGTCATGAAGTTTCCAAAAAGGCCTGTCCACTTAGGCATCAATGGGGTGGATGAAAGGTGCTCAGAAATCAACCTATAGCTGGACTAATCACATCTAACTCTGACCTCCTAGAGGGAGGATGTCTATAGTCACTGATGAGACACAAGTGTCTAGCATTGGTGGGATGATTTATCATTACAGAAGAGTCTTATTATGGGAAGAGTCACCCTAAAATTCCTCCTTCCTGTAGTCTTTATTCTCTTTACTCTGGTCTGTCTAACCATGGTGGGCTTCAGCTGCCTAGACATAAGTGTCAGGTGTCACATCAAATCTGCTGGATTATCCAAAAAGTTCACAGAAGAGCAGAAAGAGAGCTTTGAGAGATACATTTCTGGAGAGGCAGCTGGAAGCCAGCTGAAATATGTTACATCATCCAAATGGCTCTAGGTGCTTAAATTAAGGTGACAGAATGTTCACTTTTAGAAACAGATTCAGCTTCAGATTACAGGCACATTTGGGTACTATTTCTGAGCTTGTACTGTAATGGATCTAGAATCAATACATAGGCCTTGATTCAGTTGCTTTCACAATGGCATTTATTTTCATTTGAAATGCCTATTGATATCCTGACTGTTCTGTAGATGCATGAGTGTTTCATGTGTCATTTCCAGCCATCTTCTTGGATACACCAGCACTGTTGAAAGGGCAACAGAAGTCTAAGTTCAGTCAGTTGAGTGTCTCATAACAAACAGTAGTCTAAGATACCTTTACTTAAGACCTTAAACTTAAAATCTGTCTTTAGGTCTATTAATATATGAATATTTCAGACAGTGGTGTTGATTAAAAGACTCTCATAGATTCAAATGAAGCAATTTAGTGTTCATTATTCTGGAAAATTGAAAAAAAAAGTAACACATTGCACAACAATGATGATAAATTCTGTTAATAATTATCTTGTAAAAAACTCAGCCACATTTTGCAGTGTATAAAGAGTAATATTCTAATTTCCTACAGGCAAATCAACAAAACTTGTCTTAAGTTGCTTCATGACTAACCCCTGAAAATTCTTCCTTCTCTCAATACTCTGCTAGTTCTTTCTGAATGTTGGCATTTCTTTAGGAAGATCTACATGTCATTTTGGATTTTGCTGGCAGATGCAGGCTTTTGTCTCTAACCTTCAAGGCAGACAGATTCTAGCCAGTTCTCAGACTGTCAAACTGCAGTTGTTAGTAGGTCTAAAGAGTGATTTAGAAAGCCACTGTGTTAGCAAAAGGAGGCTCATAACATTTCCTTCAAAGATAGTAGAGACCTCAAGGATTATGGTCGCATGTTTCAGCAATATTCACTTTGATGCTGTTATTTCTAACAAAACCCAGACTTCCACCCCTGCATAACTGCTTACCTTTCTACATATGTGCGATCAAAATTTTGAGATACACTCCCAGTCAAAAATAGAGAGTGAAGTTTTGCTTTCTTTTTTCGTTTCTGGCTGCATACATTTTTTTCAGCAGATGACTGTACTAGAGTGATTGGAAGCTTTAAACAATTGCTCAGTTTTGGGTTTTTTTTAATCATAAGTTAACAAAAGATTATTTTTGCCCTATTAACATTTTAAGAAATATTATGCACTATTGATGTTACTGTATAAAATGAATTATGTAAACAATGACACAATTGTAGCTGTTTTGGAAAAAAAAAAAAGAAAAAGGCAAAATAAAGTTAAATTTACAAGTAATTTCTCCTGAGCAGTTATTCCACAGAACATCATGGAAAAAACTGCAGACAGATACATCATTCCTTATCTCCATGCAAGACATTAGATTAGCAAGAAGTTTATTCTGTATTAGTGTCATGTGGCTGAGTCTAGGCCTCAGGACTTTTTCTGGTGACATTAGCTGAATAGCTAAGAGGAACAAGCTTGTTCAAGTGAAAAAGGGAAAAAAACATTAAGACATCCTTTGTTCTCTAAGTCTTTCACAATGTTCTGACTGAAGAGAAAGCGTGAAGTACAGAGACAATGAGCATCTGAAGGAGGGGCAATACCAGAAGAAAGAATTATAAAAGATTTTTGAGTCATATTTCATTTCAAAGTGTTCTTTGTTCTCTTGATGTTCTGTTTTTTGATATGTATCAAAAATAAGAATAGAATTCAGCCACTCCAAAGGGAAAACAAAACAAAACAAAACAAAACAAAACCAAAACAAAAGGATAGGAAAACCTTCTCAAAAGCTGTGTGCAAAAATAAATGCTTTAATGCAATCTTTTGGTGAATGTTCATGCAAGTACATTATGTTGTATATATCAAGCATACACAGTTCTAGAAAGACCCTATTAACTTTAAAGTACCCTTCTATGTCTCACATAGATTTTAGGAGATTGCCTATCAGATGGGATACTTTTCTGGAAGCAGTTGTATCCCTCAATATTCCAATTAGACTTTCTTATAAGGACATACTCTACAGATCTGAAAGACTCAGTTGGAATTATTTTGCATAACATGGAAAAAGAAAACATTATTATATAGTGAATATAGTGTACTATGTAGCACATTATATAGGACATGTAATGACAGGACAAAGGGGAATGGTTTTAAGCTGAGAGGGGAGATTTAGATTAGACATTAGGCAAAAATTCTTCACTGTGATGATGAGACACTGGCACAGGTTGCCCAGAGAAGTTGTGGGTGCCCCATCCCTTGCAGTGTTCAAGGCCAGGTTGGACAGAGCTCTGAGCAACCTGATCTAGTGGAAGGTGTCCTTAGCCCATGGCAGAGGGATTGGAACTAGATGATCTTTAAGGTCCTTTCCAACCCAAACCATTCTATGATTCTATGATTATCCAAATAGCCACATACAGTAAACCATTGAACAGCAGTAAAGCATGCATATAGGAGAGCATAGCTTTCACCATTGTGAAATTCCAGTCATACTGAAAAAAACTAAAAAAAGAATAATTTATAAATGTACATGTACAGTACACTTGTTTATTTAGCACCTGTCAAAGGACACCTTCATTAGTGTAGAATCCAAATGACCTCATTATGAATTCTAAATTTTCTCTCCAAACAAGTACTTTCTACAGTGGTGTATGTAAATAAGAGAGGGTAAACTGACACATCTGGTGTTATGAATCAAGTGTTAAAAAATGGTAAGACAGTACTGTCTAAGCTAAAATGGGTAAATTTAATTTTCAGGCTTCTATCCTCATCTACAATATAGCCTCTTCACCTTACCAAAGGGCTATCACCATTGACTTATAACTTCTCCTACACTGATATAAGCATAATTTCAGCCCAGGACATCTGTTGCAGACATAAAGTGGATATACAACATTTCCAAGATTCTGACCAAAGATTTGTTAAATGTCTAGACTCCTTGCAAAAGGTGAAAAAAATAGAGAGGGCCTCCTGAAATTGTTGTCTGCAAGAGCTGGGATAAATTTAGCTTGAAGCTGATGAGACTTACAAAATAGAGAAATATTAACTCTAATAACGTTATGCATAACAATTGAATTAAAAATTCAACCCTTGATGCACCAAACAGAGCTCTTATTTATACCACAGAAGAGTTCAAAGACTGAGAAGCATCTATTTTAACAACAGTTAAAGCTTAAAATGCCTGTAAATGACAAAGGTCCTGTTCTCAATTTTGGAATTTAATTTACACGGAAGTATAATTTACTACTCTATTGCTTGTGTCAAGAGATGGAGGAAATTAATACAGATTTGATAGGGACTTTGGGAAGATGAAGAATGTGTGTTTCCAACAGCAATGAAAAGAACTAATGACATTTGGCTGATGTGATTACTTTACTGGTGTTTGGATTTTCTTGCACATATTCATCATACATAATAGGTTAGTGCAGCTATAGTAATTTCTAATTGTAATTTTATTATTTAAAATGGTAGTTAAAAAACCAAAAGAATCTATCCTTTTAAATAAGAAATAGATTGTTTACTAGAAGTAAGGGATTAACCAAATTTAAAAACAACATCGAACATGAAAACTGGTTAAAGGGCTCTAGATACAACCTCTTGTTGGAGGAAGTTCTGTTGCTAAGCAACAAAACCCACAGTGTTAGGTTCATAAAATACTGATTAATTAATATACTTAGTAGATAGTGAACAATGCTATATAAACTGTACTTGAAAGGTTATGTTAAAGAAGAAGGTGAAACATTTCAGGTAGCAGCTTCAACATTCAGTCAAAATTGGAGCTCATGATCAAACTGCCATTTCTTCCAGCAGGGAGTTAAAAGCAGGAGGCAGCTGCAAATTTCAGTCTAAATGTATCTATGTTGAATATCCAATACTGTGAAGGTTTACTATCTTTCTATGAAAAATAAATCCAGCTGATGTGAGCTTTGAGAAAAGAATGGTCACAAAAATTGCTAAGAATCTAATTAGAAATATACTACCTGATTTCTGATTATAAATCAAATAAGAAAACTAAAAAAAGTTGCATTTTTTACATATGTTTCATATTCTGGTGATGAACAAAGCTGAACTTGTGGAGAATAGAAAATGAAAGAATAACATTTTAATTTAATTGAGTACAGAAACATCATAAAAGCTTCAACCTTGTACGCGAAACTTAAATTGAGAGATCTTTAAAGATCAACAAAAATTAAATAGATTTTGGAAAAAGAAAGGCTTTACAGTATCAAAAGGCACACAGGATAATGCAAAATTAATCAAGGGAGCCTTATTAGAAATTCTGTACAGAAGTGTGACTCTGCTAAATCTTTGCAACATTGTAAGGCCCCTAATGTCGGAAGGAAGAAGACAGAAACAACAGAAACCATAATAAACGTAATTATTAGTACAAGACCACAATGTTATGAACATGAAAACAACAAGAAAACTTTCCTTGATTGAGATATGACTGCCTCAGTTATCTGTATCTGGAAACAAAACAGAACAAATCTCAACCAAACCAAACCAATCGAACAAAAAAAAACCCTACGCACAAAACATTGCTCTTGCTGCAGGTTGATACAATGAGTTTTTAGAAAGGAGTCAGGCCACTAACACTGAATAAAAAACCAAAACGGGTGACTTTTACACTGGCTTGTCCTGTATAAGATGTAAACGTCCATTCTCGACAAGAGATCTAGAACTATCTTTTGTGAATGATCACCAAAAATCATAGGATCATAGAATGGTTAGTGTTAGAAAGGACTGTAAGATCATCTAGTTCTAACCCCCCTGACATGGGACTAGAAGGGACACCTCCCACTAGAAAATGGTGTGAAATAACAACAGCTTCTCATTACAAACGCACTGAAGAAAAAAAAACCATAATCAGCTATATCAGCGCAAGTTTGTCGAATTCCAGCAGTTCATAATCTCCTGGGCAATTTGAGAACTGAACCGAACACCTGTTGAGATAGGTGGTTGAATTATGACATTTTTGAGCAAAGAATTAGACTCTGGATGGTATTAGACAGTTATGCTCTGATCTGAGCTCAAAGAAGGAAGCATAAAATGTGACTAAGCATTTTCAGAGAGGTAGATAATAATTCAGAGAACTAAATAATAATAATTGGTATACCACATGTATGACAATATACAATGTATCTTCACAACATCCACTGCATTTTTCGATTGATTTCACTAGGCATTACCTTAGTTACTTTTTATTTATGCTGTTTTCTTCAAAACAATGCAGAATTAAAATGGGCTTCTGACTGCAGATGTCTATGAGATGTTTATGAGTAAAATAGTTACTATATTTTGTTATTTTACGTAATCCTGTAATGCTGTGTGCACTAACCAACTCCATGGGCAGTGTCATATAGACTATATACAATATATAAAATATTATGGAACTGATATTTTAATTCATTATAAACTATTTTTCACTGTTTGTCTAAATTAACAACTTTAACAGAGACTGCCTCAATAAAATTGCCTTAAGAGAGCAAAACAGAACCTCTGTGGCCACTTGAATTTGTCCTTTTTCCACTATACAAAAATATCCTGCCTAACGTGCATTGACTTAAAAATGAGCTACAGCATCAGATGAATTGGCTGTTTCCAACTCACTAGAACACTGCTTGTTATGTGCCTGAGACACTTGGGAGCTAGAGGTCAGTGGGGGCCAGTAGGGAGGATTGCTCTGCATGGAAGGTAAATGTGAGATAAGCAAAGCTTGTATTCCCTTTCACTGGAATCTGTGCCTAGTTGCTTTGCCCTCTTGAATAACCTTGCACTACTCAGTTCTACAATACTCTTGTAGAACTTACTCTTACTGAGTAGCACTTCATTGTCAGAGAAGGCTCGTGGATATCAATGAGACTACTCAGAAGAATAGCATTACTCAGCCTGAGTAAAGGCTGCAGAATCAGACCCACAAGAACAAGTGTTGAAAGATGTGCTGTTAAAGCAATTAGAGCTGTAAGCAGGATAGCTCTCCTGGGATTTTAGTGTGAAAATGAAGGTCTAATAACATTCCTTTTCAGCTGTTGACTTGATTAGCTGGTCACAAATAAGGAAGGCAAGACGTGATTGAAAAAAAAGGAAGACTAATGATAAGGCCAGGAGAAAACAATGGCATATATTGCCCTGAAGCTTCTGGAAGGAAGGACACTATTGGATGAATCAAACAGTGTGCTCTCACTACAGTTTTAATAAATAGTACTGCTTTGTAAACATCATCTATGAGAAGAAACTGCAGGTGATGTTTCCCTTCTGGGGTATATCTCCTTACTAGTTCAATTTTTTTAATTAATGTATTTTTATTAATTTTTTTATTAATGCATCTGATATTCCACAGTGCCTATTAATGAACAGAATATAACAGTTAAATACTTATTGACTAATTACTTATTCTGTGTTTTTCAACAGTATTGAACTAACTTATTATTAGTAACTTTATTATACTGTGCTACACTGCATATTTATTAATATTCTATAACATGAAAAAATTGAAAAAAACCCCACAAGGTCCATATGGATTGAGCCAGAAATATCACTAGCTCTGACAGTGAAGTTTTACAAGTCATTGCCTACTTTTTCATACTGACATAACTGTTTATGTATTTAAATATGTAAAAGTATGATATATATAAATTTGCATAACTTAAAATACATGCAGAGACTGGTCCTCATTGTACTAAGTCGTGTAGAAGTTTGGAAGCAGAAGGTTTAAAATTCTAAGTCTGCTATGGCAGCAAAAGAAACAGTCTATAATATCAGTTCATGGTAGTAAAGTCCAGAAAGGCTAAAAACAATTACTTTGGATCATACATTACCAGTATATCAGCTCTTGCTTTCTGATAAAATGTGTGAGAATCTATACCTCAGCAGCATTATTTTGCAAGTGTAACTTCTTTCAATAAATCTATAAGCGTTCGAAGGAGATTTTGTTATGTGAACCAAGCAGAATCTTAGAAAGGGAAAACAATATGTTAAAAGAAATTTGTTCTGAAAAAGGAATGCTTTGATACTAGATACAAGCAGCACAGCAGGAGCTTAAACTAACAAAAACAACCTTGGTGTTTGCTATTCTTCTCTGGTGACAGCTTTGTGGAGGGCATCTAGCTGTTAGAGAGCAATTTAAGAGAAGGATCTGGCAGCATGTAGCACTGTGGTATCACAACAAAGGAAGAAAATGAGATCTTGTTCTTTTCTTTTTCCATGAAATTCATACTGATAGGCTCTGTTTTCTATGTTGAATGTATTAATGTGGGATGGGGGTGATGTGTGTAGTGATGTGGGGGGATGTTTTTGCAGTAGTATGCATTAAGCTTGCACTCAAGAGATGCTCCTACCCTTCTGGAATTCTTTGCATCGGCTTTTTTTTTTCCAAAGTCACTCAATAAAGAATTTGAGGTTGGAAAAATTGAAAAAGAGAGGGATGTTCCCCAGTGAGGGGAAGTATCATCAGAGGCAGAGGCACAATGTTCCTTCTTTTTCCCCTTAAGCAAGAAATAGTGGATGACTCAGTGGAGATGGTGAAAACATGGACATACTTCTTAGGGGAAAACTAATAACATTCACCCATTTTACATTACTCATTTGCATGGTGACAACTGTTGTTTCCCCTCACATGTTGCCAATCGCCCCTCTGCAAAGGAGACATAATGTAATTCCCTGCAAGAAGTAGCTCTGTTTATGAAATGGTAAGGATGAAATTTTTTATCACCTCACAGTTTTTCATATGATAAAACTCTTTACAATATGAACTCTTTACCATAAAGACCTCTTCCCAGGTCTTTGCCACCAGGGACCTCTAACATAATGCAACGCAGGAGTTACATTCTTCTTTCTGTTTCTGTCTCCAATAGTGTTACAGGTATGCTGCTATGCTGCCTGAACTTTCACTTTTTTTCTTTTCATTGGAATTGATTTTGGTCTATCAAGAACTCTGATATCCTTGCTTTTACTACCAAATACCCTAGAACAAAGAAAAATATACTTATGGCTGCATCACAATTTTTCTCAGAGCTCTATATGACTAACAGAATTAGAAATACAAATTAACTATGTTTTTTTTTATTTTTTAATTTTTTCTTTCCTTTATTTTCTTTTTCACATGGTACTTTACAATACATGTAGTACCAAATACTTAAAAAAACAATACATTCCATTATAAAAGCCCTAATGGTGAATGTTAGAACTGATGAACAAGTCTATAGTTTATTTAGCTATGTTTAAGTATATTCAAGTGCTTAGATCAAGATCCTGCAATTATCAGGCTTAGGTTTAGACAAAATATACAATTTAATTAAATAACAAGACTGCTAGAAATGTTTAAAATTAAGCATGGTTGTTAGTTTTGGTGAGTTTAAAGGCTGGAATTTCAAGAGTTTGCTTTTTCCTCTGGGTTATTTTATATTATCACTATGTACAAACGTAATAGTGATAAATACAAAACTAATAATATCATTGCTCTGTAAAATGGCCATCAGTGATCTTCTGAAACCTCAGCAAGGAAAAGAAAGCAGCAGAAACAGAGACAAGAAAAGATGTCCACCTACATTTGCTCTTTTTTTTTTGTCAGATCCAGTGTTTTTATTCAGTGGAAGAGGAACAGGATAAAGCTGCCCATGGGAAACCATTTGACTGCTGGCAACAACAAAGCAGCCAATTTAAAGATTCCTGTCTGTCTCTGTTGTTATATATTAGACTCAAGATGAAGCCAAAAAACACATCAGGTCTGAAGCATAAAACCGCAGATATACACTAGTTCATGCTTTTCAAAAGCAATGGTTGTGCAACTTTAAATCCTTTAATTTTATTTTTTTTTATTGACATATTAATTAACATTATCAAACTGAAGAGTAGAGGAGCTATTTTGAGTTGCATTTGTATATGTTTAACTAATACTTCAAAACAAATAAAATATTCAGAAATAAAACTCAAGTGGCATGCTGTAAAATGTCATTAGAAAGTGAATAACACAATGCCCTCATTTGTCAGTGGAATAAAGTATGGCTCTTGGAAATCTATTCTTTTATCTATTTGTCCATATATTGCTGCTATTTTTGCTAGTGAGGAAAAGGTTTGCAGCCCATATCGTCTTCCATTTAGAAGCCTTTCTGTTGTGGGTTATAGTCAATGATTTAGCTAGTTTGTTGCAATGCTTGGCAGAGCATCCTCAAGCTTATTTTCACAGCTAAGCAAGATTTTGCTAGATGGTCTCTGAATTCAGAGTCTTTTTCAGACAACTCAAGAGGGAAAATTGCTGATTATTCAGAAAAAGCTGCATTGTGTTTATTGAGTTAAAAAGGCAATCTTCACTTAGGATGTGGATAACATATGTAACTCAATGTAGATAAAACATTTAAAGCAAACTGTGCTTATTTTTTTTAACCCTTACAGTATGACTGCAAAAGGCAGTAAGTTTCTATCTCTTCTGACATGCCATTAGCAATTATAAGACAATGTCAATGCTTAAGCATTAATCGCTTCTGATGCACCTTCCAAAGCAAATTCAGTATGACTCAGACTCCTAACAGATTTACAAAACAGACTCCAAGTAGTATATTTGATTTCAAGTCACATTTTTTGTTAGTTCTGTTCCTAAGAAGGTTCCTGAAAGACATCCCTTCTTTAGATATAAACGGTCTTACTTTGTTCTAGTTCATGGCAGAGGAAACAGTTTTAAGGTAAATAAAAAATCATCTCTGGCAAGCTTCATTCAGATAAACTATCATGTTGTTAAGTCATGTACCATATTTTGTTTTTTACCTGGTCTCCCACATCCTGAGTGCTCTAACCATTGTGTTGCAGCACAAAAGAAAACATCACCTTGAGGAACAGTAACTGTAGAAAAAATAAAAAAATTAGATACAGTGTGTGAAAAAAAGAATAAAATGGAGCAAAAAGGTCCTTAAGAAGAAACACAAAAGCTACAGCAAAAAACTTTCGTACATTAATCCAGTATCACTCCTTCATATGAGTTAGGTTAACACTGTTTTCTATATAAAGGATCATTCACGAGGGATCAAATTTATTCACACACTTTCAGAACTAAGTGTTGGGGAAATTAAGAGAAAAGTATGAGTAGGTTTGATTTTATTTGTTGTTCAAATCCTCCTTTAAGATTCTTTCTGTAGCCAGCAGTGGCCTAGTCCAGTATTTCTTCTGGACAGTAAAGAAGAATAGAATAGGTTTGTATGATTAAAAAATGAAAATCAGTTTATCTTTACAGGTTTTTTATGAAGGTTTATCTTGATTCTTATGTGATCTTCATCATTCTGCTTAATGCTGCATTTGACTCAGTTTATATTGGTTCAGAAAAGTTCTAACATAATCTTCTCATGCAAGAATAACTACCTGTAAGCAGGGCAGTCTCCAACCCTTTCATTCACCAGATCTGTGCGAGACAGAAAATATATCTTCTTGATTATATGTATGATTTCTCCATGCTGCAGGCACATCAGGGCTTCCGTAGTCTGTCCATGAGGTGGCGTCATTTCAAGCATCTCAACATCTGAAAGTCTGCTTCCAGTGACAATCAAGGACGTTTCAGGATAGCTATTGCAGCAGCCCTTTAATGGAGGGTATTGTAAGTCTGAGAAGGCATCTGAAAACAGACAAGAAAACATATTTACATTTTGAACTTCAGAAAACAGAAAATGTAGAAGAAGTCATTTCCTTACTAATGTTTACACACCTATCCCAGGACTGTTTGAAAGCTTTTCCTTCTAGACAGGATCTGCAGGCAAGAATCCGTCTAAAAGAAAGTAATCTTGGGACGCTTTTACAGTCAGTGCAAAGAAATTGGCACTGTTAAAGCATAGACCATCTCCTTCTAAAAGAATTAAATGGTTTATGCCTCAAAAAAAAATTCTGTGGGCTATACAGTCCAGAATGTCTAACTAGACCCATACAGGATGTCTAAATAGACCACAAGAGCTGGGGTTTTTGTTCCTCTAATAAAATAAAATTCAACTGAGTATATATTTTTCAAAATTTTGGGTATTTTATGAGTTCACTTATGGTGACTAATCTTAATATAATGGTTGCGCATGTATATTTCATCAACAGTGACCTTTCATTTAATGTATTTATTATTCTGATTGACTTTGACAGTTTTCCTGTTTAGATAACGTCATCTAAATTCCTCTTTAAGCCTTTAAAGTCAGTTATGTCATTTCAGGTCTAATCTTTGACCAGTTGCTCAGTTACAAAAGGTATGTGTTTTGTTCAGTCAATATGTCTGGAGAATATGACAGACTTTTCAATTCCACTGGTGTTGGCAGAAGAATGAAATCAAGGTCATAATTTAGTAGTAATTTTCTCACTTTCCTGTTACTTCCTCTGTTATTGTTTTGCTTTTGTGTTGTGCAGAGTGAATACCTTTAAGGGAATTTACGGATTTGCTTTGTTATATACTAATCTATCACACTTAGCATTATAAACTAGGGGTTAAACAACACTGTTGCAAGACTATTATCAAATATCCTTCTCATATCAGAAATAATTCTAAAGATCATAATCAATGTCACAGAAAGAATGATAGAATGACAGAATGGGTAGGGTTGGAAGGGACCTTCAAGATCATCTAGTTGTAACTCCTCTGCCATGGGCAGGGACACCTTCCACTAGACCAGGTTTCCTAAAGTCTCATCCAGCCCTGGCCTTAAACAAGTCCACAACTTGGGACATCCACAGTTTCTCAGGTCAATCTCTTCTGCATTCATGGTGGTGTCTCACCACCCTTATAGTAAAGAATTCGTTCTTTATATATATTCTTTTTTTTAGTTTATAACCATTACATTTTGTCCTAGTGATAGAACAAAAGTAAGAAGTCCCTCTCCAGCTTTCTTGTCAAGGTGCAAGTAACATTTGCCAAGATTTTTAAATATATATATATACACACATATATATATTGATATACATAATTATTTTAAAAAGCTCAGGAATGAAAAAATAACTTTTTAATTCAGTGTATCTTGTTCCTCTTCCTTCTTTTTGGAGTCTGACTTCCTAAAGCCTCAGAAGTTATCCCAAAAGTCTTAGTTCAGGAAATTTACTGTATTATTCTCTTTAAACAGTGTCTTGATTTTTTTTTAAACTAACTTAGGTGTTTTGTTTTTTTTAATAGTGTGCTATTCCTTTCATTGCAAAAGTCACATTTCCATACATTACTAACTCCATTTAATTAATTTTTTTTTCAAAGTAAAGATCACCATAAGAAGTAGAAAATAGAAAATTATATTGATCTTTCTTTCATATTAATGTTATATAGTGCTTAATATCAGATGGAAAATATAACTAAAATGTACTGTATTCATACTAAATTACAGGCATTAAGTCTTTAAAGGACCTGCTTCCATTGATATAAATGAGAAAAAGTTTTCTAAATGCATTTATGGCTCTAGATTTCAATTTTTAAATGGGAATATATTTTGTTATTATTTTATTAGGAAAAGATGAAAATATCAATGAATTCAATGTACAGTGTATGCTGTACTGCTGTCTGTGATACAGAAATTTGCATGTAGCTGTAAATATAAAAAAATATTCATTGTTATATTATTTTTTAATGAGCTTAAGTACTTTTATTTATTTATAGACTATAACATTAGGGTTAGATATTTATTACAATAAGATCAATATTTCATTTTTTACATGTGCTTCTTAAGTCTGCAGAGTTAACTATAATTATGGTAATTCACTAGTCAGAGAAGAAAAGTAAATTGTCAAGGACAGCTCATGGAGATGCAGAGGAGATATAATATTATAAGGCATATGATTACAGAGAGGAATAAGATTATGATGATATATAGCTGAGTGGGGAAATCCCAAGATCAGAGATGCTTTCACAAATATTTAGCATTTCAGCACTGTCATTATTTAAAATGAGTATCTGAATTCTTCGAGAATAATCTGTTTCCTACAAGGACCCAAACTTAATTTTCCTATCGACATTTTCTACTAAAATTACGTGGGGTTTTTTTGTGAATGTCAAGCTATTCCAATGTTCTGTCAGTCTTAAAACCAGTAATTTTAAACTCCATAGTGTAGACGTTTTCTTAACTACTGTGAGTTACAGTTCTTGTTGGCGTATGGAAAATTAAAGCCCGTTTGTTTGTTCTGTGAATGGAACTGGAAAATTGAGGGTTCATGACACTGTTGCCCTGTTTGGCTCCTGAATCTTGTTCTCTGCAGCCCTCTGAAAATGACATAAAACTGAAGGTGTTTGGTATGGGATAGTTTTTCTATCTAATGCTTAAAACTGTCAAAGTTTCTTCATATAAAATGTCTTCAAATTTCACTAAATATATTTATGGCACCCTTTTTCAATAAAGTCTTAAAAGCTTTCTACATTTAATTACTTGGGCACCCTAGTGCAGATGACCATACCTGACAGTAGTATGTTGAGACGTACAGATTTAAGAGATAGGGACTGTTCTTTACATATGGGTAACCGTACTTGCAAAACTGAGGTTAATGACAGAGTAATGTTATGGAGCTAGCCTTTCCTTTCTTTGTGATCATAGGTTTATGAGCAATAAAGATTATATTTAAAGTATTAAAAATGGATAAAGTGAGCTGCCTCAAACAGCAATCGTCAACAGAATGAACACATGTGACCTGTAAATCATGGATGTATTTGTGGGCCCACATTGTTTTTCAACAATACTGAAGCAACCCAATTTCCTTGAAGTCCAGAAAAAAATAATTTGGATTTTAAATTCCTTTTTTGAATTACTGATAGCCTTGAAAATGTGATAACTAAATAATAGAAGTTATTTATACCTGAGTCAAACAAATACATCATTGGAATGCAGAAAACATTAAGAATAGGTACATCAGTGTGGCAGAATTATATCACTATATCTCATCCTTATAATTCCTTTTAATAACAAAAATAGGATTAGCTCCTCAAACATAATTAACACTCATCTGAAGAGATGTGTCCATAGTAATAGTGAAGATCAAGCTAAAATAACCATGGCAGATCAGTAGGCAATTTGAGATTCAATACCCATTGCAGACAGTTTAAGGATCAAGGCTGGATGCTGAGGGACAAAGAAAGAATAAGTATGAACATAAAAGCTGCTTCAAGGTAACACCGTTTAGGGGTGCCAGGTGGATAGAGGGGCCATGCCGGTGCTTGGAAGATCCGTGAATGTGTGTGTGCTTGTGAACCTTGAGAGTGTGGTGTGTGTGTGCTGCACTAGTGACATTCTGTCTATGTCAGCCCAAGAGAAGAACAAGATATGGCTGTCTGTGCCTGTGGCTGGTGTGAGTCCTGAATGTGGGTGCTGCTGGAGGCAGCACCTGGTCTGTGGCCATCTGTGTGACAGGCCATATCTGTCCCCTGTGTGTCTGTGTCTGCATCTGTGTGTCTGTGTCTCTGAGATATGTTTTCAGCTTTACCACTGGTCAAACTTGAAAACAGGAAAGCAGCAGCTGAATTCTGCAGCCTAAGCAAAGAGTGCAAGGCACCAGGCAGAAAGAGTCCTGGGCTGGAAATGCAGGAGGAGGTGGCTGTTCTTAAGATCCCTTAACACCCTATCCTGTTCTAAATCTGTGTGGTGGGTTCATCTTGGCTGGCTGCCAAATGGCTCCCAGCTATCTGATCTCTCACTGTGCCTCAGACAGGACAGGGAAAAAAAGATAAGATGAAAAAACTCATTGGCCAAGGTAAAGACATGGAGATCACTTACCATGGTCACTTTGCATTACCACAATATGCAAAACAGACTTCAGTAAAAAACTGAACATGAGCCGGCAGTGTGCACTCACAACCCAGAAGGCCAGTAGCATCCAGGGCTGCATCAAAAGAAGCATGGCCAGCAGGCTGAGGGTGGTGATTTTGTCCCTCTTCTGCTCTTGTGAGACTCTAACTAGAGTAATGTGTTCAGGTCTGGGCCTCCCAACACAAGAAAGTCACGCACCTGCTCAAATAGGTCCAGAGGAGGGCCACGAAGAGAGGCTGGAGCACCTCTCCTATAAACACAGGTTGAGAGAGTTGGAGTTGTTCAGCCTGGAGAAGAGAGGGCTCCATGGAGATTGTAGCAGCCTTCCAATACTGTTATGGTTTAAGCCCAGCTGGTAACTCCGAACCACGCAGCCGGTCACTCACTCCCCCTCTTCTTCCTGCCGCTGCTCCCTCAGGGATGGGGAGGAGAATCGGAGGAATGTAACTCCCACGGGTTGAGATAACAGCTCTCCAGTAACTAAGGTATAAGACAAACCACTATTGCTACCACCAGTAATAATAATGATAAGGGAAATAACAAGGGGAGAGGACACAACCACTCACCGCCCACCGACCGATACCCAGCCTGACCCGAGCAGCAATCTGGGCCTTCTGGGTGAGTCCCCCCAGTTTATATACTGGGCATGACATGCTGTGGTATGGAATACCCCTTTGGCCAGTTTGGGTCAGGTTTCCTGTCTCTGCTTCCTCCCACCTCCCCTCATCCCTGGCAGAGCACGAGACAGAGAAAAGTCCTTGGTTAGAGTAAACATTACTTAGCAACAACTAAAAACATTGGTGTTATCAACGTTATTCCCAGACTGAAAGTCAAAACCACAGCACTGCACCAGCTACTAAGAAGGAGAAAAAATGGCTGCTCTATTAGCACTCAGGACAAATACTTAAAGGAGGCCTACAAGAAATCTGGAGAGAGACTTTCTTCAAGGGCAAGTAGCAATAGGACAAGGGGGAATGGCTTTTAAACTGAAAGACAGTAGATTTAGATAAGATATTAGGAAGAAATTCTTTACTGTGAGGATGGTGAGACACTGGAACATGTTGCCTAGAGAGGTTGTAGATAATCCATCACTGGAAGTGTTTAAGGCAAGGTAGGATGAGCATTTGAGCAACCTGGCCCAGTGGAAGATGTCCTGGCCGAAGTGATTGGAACTAGGTGGTGCTTAAGGTCACTTCCAACCCAACCCATTCTATGATTCTATTATTCTGTGATTCTATGATTCTATGACTTGGGGAAAATTAATTCCTTGCCAACAAAGACAGTAGGATAGTGACAAACAAAGACAAAACTAAACCAAAACCACCATTTCCCACTACTACCCTTTTCCTGAAGCTCAGCTTTACTCTTTCTACCCCCACCCTGAGAAATGCAGGGTGATGAATGGGAGCTCTGCTTAGGCTATAACTATAGCTCCTCTCTGCAGTTCCTTTCTCTTCACACTTTCCCCCTGCTCCAGCATAAGCTTTTCACAGGCTTCAGTTTCCTTCAGGACCTATTCACCAGGTCCGGCATGGGATCGTCCAGGGCCTGTAGGTTTGTTTTTCAATTTGCTATTATTTTGTTAGATGAACAGATATGATATACTACCACTTGAGTTTCTTGTATGGTTAGAATGATTGTTACTCTGTATAGACACTATGTAACACTTGAAAAACAACATTAGAAAATTCATCTTAATGTTATTGACTTGTGTGTTGTGGTAGAGGTTAAGGATATATTACTGCATCACTTTTCTATCTGTAGACTGCAGTGAAGATTAAATCAGCGCCAAATGTGTCTATAAGTTAAGGAGACTTCCAAATGCCTTCTTTTCTTTCCACTAACATTCTTTAAATCTGAGGACAAAGGACTTATTTATACATTTATCATGATGGAAATCAAGTTAAAAATCTAGACAATGCAGAATTTAAATAACTAGGAGAAACACCGTTACATATTTTTTTTCCTGTTATCATTTATATAAAATTATTTGAGGTTTGCTCTTGTGCAGAGAAAATTATAAGCTTCACATAAGAAGAAATGATTGTCTAAGCAACAGTGAAGGAAATCTGGGTCCTAAATAAATTTTACCTAACTCCAGCTACTTACCCACCCTCATCTTCTTGCAGTGAAGAGAGGTCAGCATCTGTCGTGAGACTGTTACAGGGGTCAGATGGTTTATTCGGGTCTGTGAGTTCTTTCTTCTTAGACTTACCTTTAAATTAAAAGTACATTATTTCATTGAAGTTTTGGATGCCCATCCCTGGAGGTGTTTAAGGCCAGGCTGCATGGGGCTTAAAGCAACCTAGTCTAGTGGAAGGTGTTCCTGCCCGTGGCAGGGAGGTTGAAACTAGATGATATTTAAGATCCTTTCCAAGCCAAACCATTTTCTATGATTCTGTGAAAATAGAAAACTAAGCAGCAGGAGGCTGGTCAGATAGCACAGAGAAATCACAGAAATCTAGATGAAATAAACAGAGTTAATTTCATTTCATGTTGGAACATGTAAATGCTGATGTTGCTTGGAAAAACAAATAATGTACTAGAACACTGTTACGTTTTGATTCTTGAAAAGGAGGTTAGCAAACAAGCAGACAAGTCTGCATGCTTCTACGATATTCACCCCCTCCTCTTTACCACACATCCAGGGTGTGAAAATTGAATCATAGCAAAAAAATTCAGTCTGCTCCATGTACTCACTCCTAACCAACTCAAATTCATATTGTTAATGAAAGAACTGTGAAAGACAGTGAGAGCTGATTCAGTTGTCTAAATGCAGGCATCTAGTCCTTTATGAGACACCTTAGGATATCAGAAGAATTTACTTAAAATTGGCAGATGTGACATGAGACATTTGTCGCTGCTATGTCCTTCTCAAGTTGTAGTGAAAACCATGAGGCATACTCTAGGGCCTATGGCATAGTACTGCATCTTCATGTTCAGGAAAATAAATAATGCTCTCGGTTGAATGAAACTTAAACAGCTCACGAGTTCAGGGTAAAATCATCAAATGGGAATTTCGCAAGCCTGGAGAAAAGTTTATATTATAATACTTATTCCCAAGGCCTAGTATAGGAGTATGGATGGGTTCATCACAGCCTAGATTTTCAAGACCAGAAATCACTGTCAAACCTGATTTCTGTGCCTTTGCACGTTGAATGCAGAAAAAAATATTTTTTGTCTAATTAAGCACTCTGTAGTATGAATTTTTGCTTGACCATCTGTTTTCTGCTTTGTCTTCTTCTATATTCCTATTTTTGGCTATGGTGCAGATTATCGTCCTCTGGAACTAGTGTAGACCTACTCACTTATAACTAGTGAAAAGCTTCAGGGTATCAGACTTTTCTCATGAAGCAGTATGTTGAAACAGGCAAGAAAACTTGCATTATTGCAGTACGATTTGAAGAATTAAAAGGTATTATTAGAATTGTCTAGCCTGTGATAAAGCTATAAAACCAAACAGAAGAAGAGCTTAAAGCCTTTATTCTGTGTTTAAGACTACTTATTTCTCTTGCTAATTGCTTTTCTTTTATTCTGAAACAAATTATTCAGCATTTACTTCCTGCTGTGACTTCATTGGTATTTATACTGTGCTTTAAAAATGAATGCTTTACAAAATGCTTTGGATTAGCAATGAATTATATAGACACCATATGTCAAATGCTGATTTTATTGGACATTCAGCAGCATCCTGTGTACATTTATGAATATTTGCTTTAGTGGTTGGTCCCTATTAATACTTGGTTGTTGATGATAACAGAAAGTCTCTTCCTAAAAATAATCTTCAGATCAGGTCCTGTAAGAAAATGGTGTCACACACAAACAGACTACTGTGCATTTTGAAATTATTCTTTTTGCCTTCGTATAGAAAATGTTTGTAAAGACTACTTATCATTGTTTTGAAAAGGTGATACTAGAGCAAACTGTGCATCACATCTAATTTCATCTTGTAAATAAATATAATTTGACTGAAAATCACTTGTGAAATATAATAGTAGGCACCTTCAAAAATTTTACTTCTTTTCATACTCCACTGGCACTAAGACAGCAAGTATATCTAGTAGACATCATACAGGGTATCAAGACACCTAAAGGTGTTTGGGATACGTTACCTTGTTAAAAACAGTTAAAACTTAGTTGTCTTATTTTCCCATCTGCAGACTGAAGAAATATGTACATGTTTTGTTTCTTTGCATAGCTAGTTATTTACTATTCCTAAAGAAGGCCTCTCTTAAGCCAAAGAAACTATGAGGGTTAAAATATTTTTTAAATTATTTAAAGGGCAGCTTTGGGATGAGAGTAACTCATAAATTTCACAGGTAAGTAAGATCCATGAATCAAAGATGCCATGATCACAGGAGTCACTGGCAGTCGGAAATAAATGTTTCCTCATGTGAACGGATATCCTTTTTATTTCTCACATTAGTTTAATATTTTTAGCAATTCAGATACGAATAGATAACAAGACAAAATGGAACTACAATGGTAAGAAACTGTTTGGGGAAAAATCAGTAATCATTGTTATCTTACTACTCTATACTTCTTTAATGTTCTACAGCATTATTTAAATGACACATTGACAATGAGAATGTCACAGTTTTAGATGTCACAGAGAAAATGGTCTCTATGCAGAGATTTGTATTGAATAATTTTCAGGTTTTAACCACGAGAATGAAGAATCAGGAGTACAAACTGGCATATAAAAAGATTAATAACAGAAGAGTTCTAGAGAGTAATGAAAATAATTGTGGTGTCTTGACCTCAGATGGAACCAGGTATCCACCAAGACATTATCACTCATCTTCCTCAACTGGACAGGGGGAATTAAAATATACAAACCAAAAGTTCATGGGTTGAAATAAGGACAGGGAGAGATAACTCACCAACTACAATCACTGTGAAAAAAAGCCTGACTTAAATGAGGGTTGAGGTCAGCTCATCACATGTTGTCTCTGCTGCTTCTTCCTCCTCAGACTCTTCCTCTGCTCCAGAGTGGCATTCCTTTCCACAGACTTCTCCAATGTGAGTCCTTCGCAGGGGCTACAGTTCATGATCTGCTCCAGTGTGGGAGCCCCATGAGGTCACAAGTCCTGCCAGCAAACCTGCTCCAGTGTGGGCTTTCCATGGAGTCACAACTTTCTTTGGGCATCCCCCTGCTCCAGTGTGGGGTCCTCCCTGGGCTGCAGGTGAATATCTGCTCCACCATGGACCTCCATGGGCTGCAGAAGTACAGCCTGCCTCACCATGGTCTGCACCATAGGCTGCAGGGGGAATCTCTGCTTTGGCACCTGGACCACCTCCTGGCCTCCTTCTTCACTGATCTTGGTGTCTGCAGAGATGTTTCTCTCCTCTCTTAGGCTGCAGTTGCATAGAAGTTTTTTTTTTCCCCTTCTTAACTACATTATCCAGGGGGAATTAAAATATACAAACCAAAAGTTCATGGGTTGAAATAAGGACAGGGAGAGATAACTCACCAACTACAATCACTGTGAAAAAAAGCCTGACTTAAATGAGGGTTGAGGTCAGCTCATCACATGTTGTCTCTGCTGCTTCTTCCTCCTCAGACTCTTCCTCTGCTCCAGAGTGGCATTCCTTTCCACAGACTTCTCCAATGTGAGTCCTTCGCAGGGGCTACAGTTCATGATCTGCTCCAGTGTGGGAGCCCCATGAGGTCACAAGTCCTGCCAGCAAACCTGCTCCAGTGTGGGCTTTCCATGGAGTCACAACTTTCTTTGGGCATCCCCCTGCTCCAGTGTGGGGTCCTCCCTGGGCTGCAGGTGAATATCTGCTCCACCATGGACCTCCATGGGCTGCAGAAGTACAGCCTGCCTCACCATGGTCTGCACCATAGGCTGCAGGGGGAATCTCTGCTTTGGCACCTGGACCACCTCCTGGCCTCCTTCTTCACTGATCTTGGTGTCTGCAGAGATGTTTCTCTCCTCTCTTAGGCTGCAGTTGCATAGAAGTTTTTTTTTTCCCCTTCTTAACTACATTATCCCAGATGTGTTACTGTGGTTGCTGATGGGCCCACCCTTGGCCAGCAGTGCGTTTGTCTTGGAGCAGGCTGGCATTGGCTCTATTGAACATGGGGGAAGCTTCTGGCAGCTTCTTGCGGAAGCCACCCTTGTAGTCCCCTCACAGCAAAATTTGCCATACAAACCCAGTATTACAGTGTTTAAAAAACTAGAATTAAAAAAAAAAATCAAAACCCAAACCAAAAATGTAAGGATCTTTAACCTGCCAATTAATTGACTGTGGCATCCTTAAATCCATCTTCATCATGTTTATCTGTAACTAGTTTGTAACTTCTCCTGGTTTATAAATTTTACATATACGAACTTCAATTTCTATGAGTGAAGTTTTGTAGTGAAATGGATTAGAGTGAAAAAAGGAGAACATTGAGGTGGGGCTCATGAGTCTCATTTTGGTGTTTTAACCATTACAATTCTTCTTATCCTTTCACCAGAACTCCCTATAATATAAATACTTGAGAAAAAGGTTTAAAAAGTTATTTGTGACTCCTTTTCCCTGAAATTTGCTTTTATATTATAACTTCATGCAACTATTTTCTTACTTAAATGCTTGACAGTATAGAAGACTTGAAGATTTCATGGTTTTTAAACCTGACATAAAACATGCATTCATTATGCAAAGCTGATTTTTCTTCCTGTTTCAGTTCATAACTTTCATTCAAATAAAAGTAAAAAGCCGTAAAAAAAAATCTAATATTTGTTACATTTTCTTGTTTAAATCAAATAAAAAGTGCTTTGAA
The DNA here is from genome assembly GCF_000696875.1 of Nestor notabilis. NCBI lineage: Eukaryota > Metazoa > Chordata > Aves > Psittaciformes > Psittacidae > Nestor > Nestor notabilis. The sequence continues at coordinate 9,764 of NW_009921567.1, read as the reverse complement.
TGCTAGACTCTGTGATACTCAACAATCAGTTGGAGGAAAAAAAACCACAAAAAACAAACAAAAAAAAAAAAAAGGAAAGCAAAATGAAAAAAAGAAACAAACACAATAACATTTAACATTTGATTTCCACTCTACAGCATTCCACAGCAGACCTATGAAGAAAATATATGACTTAGCAATAGCCAGACAGCCCTGGGACAAAGGAGTCTTATTAACAATATGTTGATAATGTTGCTATGTCTTGTTTTTAACAAAGCATCATGTTCTGAAGAGCAAAAAAGTTGTCAGGCATTTCCTGACTAAACCTAGTTAGCAAATGAAAAGGGTCCTAAACAATTTGCTTGTACACAAGAGAGATGCCCACAAGACAACATCTCAATTTAAATATTGTCTTCCTTGTAAAAGGCAGGAGGAAAGCAACAAACCAAAATCAAATACTCTTTTCCTGTGTTTGAAATGAACTTGCCATGTTATAATATTTTTATTTCTCCTTGGGAACACAGATAGCATAAGACGATGGACAGGTCACTATCCAGGAAGGAAAACAGATTAAATCACCCAAATGGGCACACAGACCTCTTGAAAATTTTTATGTATTTTTTTTTTCTTTCCTTTATCTACTAATCCAATACTGCCATACGTTGTTTGGTATCTGTAAATGACAGCAGGTACCCTGCCATATCCTCCAAAGGCAGCATGTACAAATCACAGTATCAGTTAACACTGTTGTGAGATCAACTTAGAAGACACTGTTTATGGAATCTGATAATACCGTTTCCTGCAGCACCTGATGTGTCCTTGGAGGTCTGCTACCTGAGTGTTGACCAGACCCAAACTTGCTTTCCTAATGAAATTTGTCAAGACCACAGCTATAAGTAGTGTATCTGCACTTGAGTAGGTAAAAATCAAAATTTTCTAGGTAAAAATTAAACACACAGAAAACCCAGATTGCCAAATAAACTGTGTAAGTTTTGCTGCTGCTGTTGTACTTTTCTAATAAATGTATACTATTGTCTCTATATATAGGTGGAAAAAAGTTATAAAGAAGTAGATATGAGATTTTAAAAAAGGTACAGTGCTGTTTGGAGTTGCTTCAAAGGTAAAGTTTTTATGCAGCTTACTTTAATTATATGATTGCAATTTAATTATATTATAATTATGGCTGCAATTACTGTTTTGTGTGTTTCATTAAAGCTGCATACATTAATTGCACCAAACGTCTGTTGATGAGCTTAACTAATATAAGCAGATGTTTACAGCAGAAGAGCCTGGTTAGCCTTCCATTGTAATGTTCCTCTTGCAAGGTGACTATCTCCAGAAAGCGGATAGTAGTATAATACTGAAAATTTTCAATTCCTCATTTATTCTGCTTGCAATTTTACACTATATATAGATATATATCTATAGATACAAGCACACGTGCACATGCACACATATACATACATATACACATATAAATATATTTTAAATTAATTCTTAATCTGTGGAATTATAATTTGATTCAATAGTTTACATCTATATTTTAAATGGGAACAACAATTGAAACATTTGTTTGAACAAGGAAAGGTAAATAAAGTACTTTTAATACCAGGTGATCCAATGGGGAAAAATTCAAGGGGGCCTAACTTTGCCTGCATGCTTATATTTCCAATAAAATAAATTCAGAGAAACTATGTTTCCTCACCCATAGCTATAATTCAGAACAGTGTTTTGCCAACCAGTTATGTACCATTTATATTCATCTATGAAAGAAAAAAAACAAAACAAAACAAACTAAAGCATTCTAAGCCCATCTTAGGAAAGTAGGTTGAGGGGTGATAAATTAACCCAGAAAACTTGGGGTGAACACAGGAGGATTTCTGTGGCTGAAGATTTTCGAGAATTCTCAGGTAACTGAAAAATCTATTAGATATGTGAGTGTTTCTCTGTGTGCTGGGCAAGAGGGGAGACGAAGCATGGGAGAGAAAAAGGGAGAAATCTTAAACAGTCAAAATTGAAACTACAACAGGTATTTTAAATTTCAGTAATGCAGACTGACACTGGTATAATTTACTGTACTGAGCAGAGACTTAAGCCCATTATATAGAGCAGCCTGAATGTAGGAGGAGAACTGCCAAATCCACTAGCAGTGAATTCATCATGCTGAAAACCCCCATATGTTTGTTTAAGTGTGTTCGTACATATACTGTATATTGGTATATATTAAACAAACAATATTAAATCTACATGAGGGATTTTGGAGTTAATGAAACTGGGAAAAAAAAACAAACAAACAAACAAACAATACCCCAACTGTAAAATTGAAACACTGCAATAGCAACGTATGGCCTAAGTGAACTAAATGTTTTTTTTGCCCATTTTTCATTCCTTCCTTGACAAACTTTTGCCACATTCTAACAGATATCAGATGGTCCATGAGATTTTATCTCAAATTCAGTATTTCTTAAAGTAAATAACAAAACCCCCCCCTTTTTTTTTTTTTTTTTTTAGTTCTAACAGGGCTAATTCTAAAATCAAGTGTCGATTTACAAATGCTTCCTTTATCTTAGCAAAATATTATATTTACCGTATATTTCAGTAGCCTGTGATGAAAATTTGGAAGAGGATCATTTATCCTGTGAGCTAGCACTCTTTATTGGACCTCCTGACTGAAAAAAAGTCGGGTTTTTTCATTGTATTTTGAGAAGGTAATTATACTAGAAAAAATACAGAATCAAATTTCCCTAGCATAATGTAGCTTTTAAATAGTTTCATGGTGTAATGATTGGACTAAAAGGTTTGGAAAGAATTTTTCCAGTTCATGTTATATTTCAGTTGTAAATAATTAAGGGCTAGAGCTGGGATTTATCTCATTTACCTTTAGGTCACATAAAAAATAAACAAACAATGTATTCATCTAAGCTTATTTAATTAGCAATGGAGATTAAGGGTTACCTCTATTCCAGTATCTCTCTTTTGAACATAGATGTCTAAGACAGATAAGATAAATTGCTTTTTACTGTTTTCTGGATTTACCCATGTGTCTTTGTTGACTAGTTCTGTCAACAAACAAGATTAAAAATCTAGTTTTTAAGTGATGTGAAATGACCACATAATATTTAGGTATAGAATCATAGAATCATAGAATAGTTAGGGTTGGAAAGGACCTTAAGATCATCTAGTTCCACCCCCCCTGCCATGTCACACAAGGCTCCATCCAACTGGCCTTGAGCACTGCCAGGGATGGAGCATTCACAACTTCCTTGGGCAACACATTCCAATGCCTCACTATCCTCACAGTAAAGAACTTCTTCCTTATATCTAACCTGAACTTCCCCTGTTTATGTTTGAACACATTACCCCTTGTCCTATCACTACAGTCCCTACTGAAGAGTCCCTCTCCTGCATCTTTATAAGCCCCCTTCAGATACTGGAAGGCTGCTATGAGGTTTCCACTCAGCCTTCTCTTCTCCAGGCTGCATCAATAACACGAGATTTATTTTCTTTGTCATATAATTTTGTGCCTAAGTTTGTTTCCAGGTTCATATTCCCACTCCATGCTGAGGATGGAGTACCTGGGTCTTGTTTTTCAGGGAACCATCCAGTGTCCTCTAAGGTGAAAATAAGGCCCAGTTCCAGATGTTCTAGGAACTGTTCACTCTAGGTGGTACAGGTGGGATCAAACTCCCTCCACCCTGTGCAAGTCTTTCAGTCAGAAACACCTCATTTTTCAGTGGCTTCCTGAGACTGTCCTCTACCTTCCCGTTAGGCACGATGCGGTAAACAATTTTGGTTTCAATGGTGATGTATTATATGAATCATGTTAGGCATTTTCAGCAAATACAAAACTCATTATTATGTATTAGAGTTTCATGGCAACTCTGGGAATACATACGGAGATTTGGGCCAGTTTTCTGGTTTCATTCAGTTCATAGATTATTTGGTTAAGTACATAGTAATGCTGTTAAGAGTACCACAGAGCTACATGAATGAAGTTGAGCTCTGAGTATAACCTGCTGGAGATGGTGATGTAAGAATGATTTCAATGTTTGACCTTCCCTAGGAGAAGAGGGATTAAGAATTAAATATCTATCCACAAAACAAAACAAAAGACAACACTAGAAAATTAATAATCTGGTTACATCTCACACCCCAGGAGGCTGGCAGGCAATGTACAAATGGCTGAAAGAAATTTTTGTGGATATCTTAGATACTAAAATACCTGAGCTGTTAGTGTGGTATAAAAACCTGGCTGCACTATTCAACAGGGGAACTTGGGTACATAGCCTCATGGTGGTCTCTTTGACTATATTTCTGCTTCATAGGTTCAATATGTGGTCTTCCGAATATGTGGGAAGGGACTTAGAGCTCACAGCTTAGTTCAGGTGAACTTTATACCTTCAAATTTATTCTTGCTATTAAGAAAGTTCACACACATCTGTAATTATCTTGTGTTTACGAAGGTAGTTAACTGATACTAATTCTGACTAATCAATTTGTAATCTAACTAGAGTGCATTTAATCTAGACTTGCACAGCATAAATATTGTCTAAGCTACTTGTTCTCCTTACATCTAAGCTACTTATTGTCCTTAGCTACTTGAGTCAGGCTCCTTTTATAGTCAACAGAAAGAGTTAGACACTTGCAGCAAGTGGATCATGTTTTCCCAATGTAGACATCTAAAATAACTCAGATTAATCTAACTGAAAGCATTTCCATGGATTAGCAATATTTATGGGGTTTTATGTGTGACAAAGTTTGTAAGAAAACCTTCTTTTCATAGATCTTATTTTGTATCCACACAACTTGGATAATATCTGTTGAAAATTAAAATTTAGCTCCTTTCTGAATAAAACTGCAAAATCCTTTAAAGATAAACTCCTAACTAAAGAAGTGAATTTCCATCATACAGTATATATCAAGCATATTTACACATAAATATAAATGACATTGTCTTTCTTTTCTATTGGCCATACTTACGTATTGAAAGCTGCCCTCATGCTTCTGTCTGTAGAGAAAAAGTTTTGGAAACCAAACCAGTGTGGAGCATGGGTGAAATATTTACACAGCTGGATCTCACAATAGAGCTGTATATTTTAGGCAGGTTTATTATGCTGAGTCAAAGTATAGCATATATATAGCCATAATTTTGTGTGTGCGTTCTCATGTCCCATATATCTGTTGTTGTGACGAGCGTACGTATTTCAGTATTTTTTACCTGAAATCTGCTTTGAGTATTTTCAAAGGCTAAGTGGTAATGTGGATAAATTTAGTCTTTTTATATCCCTCAGCAGACAGTAGGGGACATCTTAAAGTTATCTCAATAACATGTATTGTAGTCAACAAGTGAAATTCAGAAAATAATTTTTTACCTTTATTACCTTGAAAAAGCAGATATTTTTGTAAGAAATTATTTTTTCCTAGAGTACCTGCCTTTGATTTTGATGAATATTTCAGTATTCTAAGAAATCATAATGAAAAGTTTTCACTTAAATACAACTTTACGTGTAAGCAATTTGATCCTATTTTGTACCACGAAGTCCTGTGAAAGTTCATCGAAAGGAGATACAGGGTACCAATACAGTGAAACAAACCAGATCAATGTTGATTGCAGACTGATGTCTCCCTGATATCCTTGGTTAAGAATGAATAAATTCAGAAAATAAATTTGCTTGCCTTTATTATCTACCATAACTAATATGAATCATCTTACTGTGCAGCAGCTTTAGTCCAGTTACTTGTATAAAATAGCTATGAAGACACTGAAGCATGAATGCAGCAGGTCAGCAGCTGGGGAATACTACTCTAGTTGCTAATCCTTGTTCAATACTGGGTTATTCTTCATAAATACTGTTTCCTTGCTTCCCTTTCTCACTCACTTGAAGATGGCGTTGTGGATGTCTCCTTGTGTTGCAGTGATGAATTCACCATTCTGAGTGGAGATCTATTTAAAAATATAAGACAATTGTTGAAGTGGAAAGCAGTGGAATTTGAAATCACAGGTGTCCCCACAGGTGTCTGTATCTATTGTTTTGCCAGCAGTAAGAATGCCAGTTTCAAGGATATTTCTCTTCATTCCATGTCTACCCTACCTACCCTGACAAAAAGATACGCTTTTAAAATAGTTTGTTTCAAATAGACATGCTGAAATCACACTGTATTTCTCTCTGATAGACCATCTCCAGTAACAGGTGACTCTTTTGGTCACTTGCAAAATGTGAAAAAACACAATTCACAGTCGGAAAACATGATAAACACATTTTCTGAAAACATACACAGATTAAAGACAGATTAGTATCCATGTTGAAGTAAGGTTGCAATCTGAGTTCAACCTTGCTATTAGATGCCTAACGAGCCTACAGGGGAGAGACAGGAAATTAACAGGAACACATCCTACAGCAACAAAGCTATTTATTTATTGTTTCCTAATCATATGGCATATTGTTGTGCTTGGCTTTACAGAGATACTTTCCACTTACATGTAATAGCCCTTAAATAGATACTGTATTTCACTCTTCCTCCATTGGAAAGCTCCTATCCTTTCAAGCTAACTGATACCCTTCTCATCTGTGCTGTTCATTTTGAGTTCCATTTCACTTCCCTTACCACAATAGCTATTTAGGATTGTTATTGTGACTCATATTACATTATGAACAACATGTCTGATTGATTAATTCTCTGTGGCAGTATCCCGTCTTTGCAAATAGACTTGAAATAAGCCATATGGTTGCCTGATACATAAGTACACTTTCTAGGTCCAGAATATGTTGCATTTTGGGGTGGTTATTTTTGAATTGGATAAGAAGACCTTCAACTGTTATTTCATTTTAATGAAGTTAGAGTATTGATTTTTTGTTAGTTGGTTTTGGTCTGGTTTTTTTTTTCTCTTTCCCCTCAGTCTCTATGTCCTGGTCAAGACAAACAGTATAAATCCAACTGCAGCGCAAGTTAACAACTACACATAATGTACAGTTTTCATATGTCAGAAAATTAGAGTAAACTTCAGAAAATTAGAGTAAACTTTTGCTTTCCTGAGCTTCCCTTTATTTCCTAGCTGTCTTTGGAGAGACAGGATAAAAGTAACTTATAAAAGGAACAAATTAAGATTCTCTGTTTTAGTGCAAAGAACTGGCTAACGGTGAAGAACTCATTAGATGTTACAGCTTTGTGTACAAGTGTTCAATACTGAGGTAAAATTAAAATGGTAATTTTAATGCAAAAAAATATTTAACAACTGCACACATTAATGTTAAAGATATGTAAAGATACGTAGACTAATGAAGAACTGTTGTCCCTCAAGTCAATGTCCCTGGATAATTATGATTAAGTACATAATACGTAGGCTGTTATAAACATTTGTTTCACATATTTCTGCATAACCCTAAACCCCAAGATTATCTTTAGTTATCTTAGAAAAAAGTTAAGACAAATAACAATGATAATAACAAACTGCAATGTGTCACAGCAGAAGAGATATAAAGTATGTCCTTCAATAGCAGGAGATCTATTAGATGAAAATGCCTGAATGATTGTGGGAAATAGGTCAAGGCCACAGAACAGAGGAAATTAAAATGCTTTCAACTGCCTTTATAGATTTCCCCTGGGGAAATCTGACTCTTAGATGTTAGGTTAAATAAACCTTAAACATGTAAATTTATTAGAACAATAATTAAAAATTTTAAGAACTTATATTCTGTTAGAAACAAGTCAAAGAAGAAGAAATTTGGCAGTTTAATCAAGAAATTATATTAAAAGCATAACACTGGAAGAACAGAAAGTGTAGAAAAGAACCAGCTTTGGTAAAGTATTGACCCATCAGTGATTTGAATTGCATGAATGGAGTATACAGAAGGTAGAAAAAGAGATTAAATTAATAAGGAAAAATGTGCAGAAAAAATATTGTAAAAGACCAAGATGAAAATAAGACACAACTGGCAAGAGTCATAAAGAGCAACAAGAAGATATTCAGTAAGCATGTTAGTATCAAGAAGATGAAGGGAAAAGCTGACCAAGGGAAGGAAAAACTGATGATGACACTAAGAGTGCTAAAACGTTTAATGTTCTTTTTAGCTTTAGATTTTGTTAAAAAGATTGTATGAGATCAGGCAGCTGACACATAATCAACAAGAAAGCGGTAAAGATTTAGTCTGGAGGAAGAAAAAGTATACTGAAGAGCTCTAGTGTAAGTTAGAAGTTTTACACTGGATAGTCCAATTGAATTTCACCTCAAAAAATTTAAAGGCTTGCTGAAACCTTATAGAATTCATGAAAGATTATGAAGTTTTAGAGAACTAGAAAAAGGAAAATCACAGTTCTCATCTTCAAAAAAGTAGAAAGGTAGAAATGAAGAATTATATGCAAGTTAGATTTAGTTCCTTTTATAAAAAGCTAGAACAAATAATCAAAGAATTTATAATCACCTGGAGATAACGTAAGAGTAGAGTAACAGCCAGCAAAGATTTCTTGGGAACAAAGCTTGTCCGAATAATCTAATTTCCTTTCTGTAATAAGATAACATCCTTACAGATAAAGGAGAAGAAACATAAATGCTGTGGTAGTTATTTTGAATTTAAAAAATCTTTTGAAGCTGTTTTACATGACGTTTATAAGTAAAAGATAAGATTAAGATGATTAATATTGTAGTTGTGCAAAACGATCAAATATGCCTAGAAAGCTATTAACAGTGATTGGCTATCAAATTAGAAGGTACTATTTAGACAGGTTCTGCAGAGGTATTTCATATTTCTTGTATGGTTCTGTTTTTTTCATTACTGATTTAAATGTTGCAATACAGAATAGACTTACTTAATTTCACAAATAATCCATTGGGGAAGTGATTAGAAACAGACAAACAGATAAGCTGATAAAATTCAACAAATAAAGTTTTGAAGTTCTGCATTTAGGCAGAAATAATGAATGAACTGTGCAAACATGTCCTCCTTATTAAAAAAAACCAACAAAACCAGGCAGGAAGATGTCTGGAAAAGTGTCTGGTCAGGATACTGACTCCTGAATTGAACTTGACTGAATATCTCATGCTATAGAAATGGAAGTGCTATGCACAAAGTAAGCAAATTAATCTTTCTGCACTCCTTAGCTCTAATAAATCTTCAGATATAGTACCGGTCCAGTTTTGTCCACTGTCTTAAGGTGAAGGTAAATTAGATGGAGAAAGAGGCAAAAGTCCAGTGGAGTGTAGTGATAAGGGGCTTTAAAGTTACAGGAAGCTGTTGTGCATGTTGTTTTGTTCTGTCATACAAAGAGAAACAAACAGAAAAACTCTTTTAGAAGGCACAGTCATGAACCACACCCTTATTTCCTTTCATTGCAGAATCATATTCCCACCAGCAGCAGAATAAAAATATACTGACAATCAAACCTACATTTTGTATGTAGAAATCTTGTTTTCCAATTAAATGTGAATAAAAATAATGATTATTTACTTCTCAAAAACACTGTGTTCAGAAAAATTTAATTTCATAAATTTTATGTTGATATCTAGTCAGGCGATATATCTAGTCAGGTGATATATCTAGTCAGGTGAAGTTCCAGATGATTGGAAGAAGGGAAATATAACCCCCATTTTCAAGAAGGGGAAGGTGGAAGACCCAGGAAACTATAGACCAGTCAGTCTCACCTCTGTGCCTGGCAAAATCTTGGACAGATTCTCCTGAAAAGAATGCTGAGGCACGTGAAAAACAACGAGGTGGTTGGTGACAGCCAGCATAGTTTCTCTAAGGGTAAATCCTGCCTTATCGATTTGGTGGCCTTCTATGATGGGGCTA
>NW_009921566.1:20582-40839 GCF_000696875.1 Nestor notabilis | reverse complement strand
GAGCCATTGACCACAACTCTTTGCGTGTGGCAAATTGCTGAGATTCAATGCTTGTGGAATCTGGAAAGGAGAACTAGCTCATGGGAGAACCAAGGAAGGCTTGAGGTTAGTGGGTCACACAGGACACCAAGGCAGCCCTGAGATAAAGGGCATTTGTAAATGTCGTTGCTTTCATCGTGTTGCAATACGGCGATTGTTCTCCAAATAGTTGTACACTGTTGCACTTGTTATGTTGTATGACTGCCCACTCGGGTTTAAATTGCGGCAGAGAAGTAGCATGTGTGTGCACTGGAATAGTAGGAGAAAGGCAAAGGGGAGGAATATGGGCAAAACTGTATTTTAAGAATGAGTGCTGCTGGTAATGGAAATAAAAAAAAATACGTTTTCAGGTTATCAGAGTGAAAGGTAAATGTATCATGGTTCTATCAGTGGGTTAGGTGTAACCTCCTCCACTGGCATTTAAGTTCACTCTTTAATATTGCTTTGTGCTGCAGGAAGTTTTTGAGAAGTGCGTGTAGTGTGGGTTTATCTATTACTTTTTTTTTTTTTTAAAGAAATTTACAAAATAAGAAGTGATACCCTTGTTGCCATGAAAGGATATTTCAAATTACTTTGTATTATTGAACAGATTTATTGTCTACAGATTGTTAAAGCATCAGTATTTTTTTGGTTCTGATACCCTCTTGTTAAAGAGGACCAATATATTTAGTAAATTTGCAAGGCATTCTGCCGCTCTGTCTTCTATTTGTTAGTTTTGTGTGGTATTTTGTGGTTTGGTTTTGTTTTCCAGAAACTTTCAAAGGAGAGTGAAATCAGGGCTTTGACTACCTTCTCTAAACATTTCTCATTCTGTGTTAGAATCAGTCCTAAGCTGTGTGTTAAATTTCAGACAAACATTTATATAAGGTAACTATCTACAGTAGAAATGGTTCTATACTCACAACTGCAGTGCACCTTACTGTGCTGTGATGCTATTCAATAGGAGACATAAACTGGGTGAGTACTGCAAATATTGGAAATTCTAAAGAGAAAAAATTAAGAGGTCAGATTGTGGAATAGGTCTTTGAGTTCCCTAGTTCTGATCCAGCTTTCATCCCTGCAAACATTTCTTTGGGTAACAACACTGTCCCATTTTTTAACTTTGTCTTTTCCGTAAAAATCACAAATTCAGTCTAATTCTTCCAGTCCTCATGGGGTAGGTGTAACTTCTTTTAAAACCCATTTTTTCAGCTTGTGATATTGCCCAGCACACTCACGTAAATATAAATACTGCTTGTGTTCAGGGCGTTGACTTGCTGTTAGGGGTGTCTGTTGTCTGCCTGGCCCAGGATACTGAGGTCTCTTATACTTGGCAGAACATTTTGCCAGTGCCACAATCATGCTGGTTCACTGTAGGGAAGAGATGTTTTTATACACTAAGATTGCTTGTTCTGGGTTAAATAAAATTAGTAATGATTTTTTTAAACAGTTTAAAATATAAATGGCTTAGTTAAGTATGGGAAACCTTCTAAACAGGAAGTATAAATCCAAATATTGATTAAGTTTTTAGATATATTGCAGAAAGAATGGTTCTGGAATCTCCCCAGAGATCTTACAAATGAACAAAATTACCAAAAATGAAAGCAGGAGCAGAAAGCAGTAACACTCACTTTTCTGAAACAGAAATCTTTTAGCTTTTGAAAAAAATTCTGCCATATAGCCAGAAGTTTTATAAAATTTCAGTATCATTTCTTTTTGATGTAGGGTAAAAAATAAATATTGAAGAGAATACTACCTGTGAGTCACTGTATGGTCAGCAAGATTATATCCAATTCCCCATAACTCTTGCAGTATTTTTCAGTAAGATATGCTAGGGGCTGGATATAAAAGTGGGGATAGATTTTGCTTTTCTAAATGAGATGGTACTGATAGATACCAGTTCTAACCTTCCCCCTCATAGCTGTTTAAAGGTAAACAGCAAGGACTTCAAGATGTCTGAAGGGTAGCCGTGACCCATTAGACCATATAATACCTGGATAAGTAATCATAGTACTGTTTGCACTTTAATTAGATTAACAGCTGAACTTGCAAATCATGTCTCTGGAGGGTGTTTTTTTGAAACTAACAAGTTGGCAGTTGTCTGAAGTAAATTGCTTTGTATTGGTCAGTGGTAAATTGTGATCATGTTAATTTAATTGCAGTTCTGTCAATGATATAATTAATGCTGCTATCAAAGCAACGAATCAGTTCATTGATGAAAGGCAGTACTATGATATTAAATTCCCAGTTGCCATGACATAGAATGTGATTCTGCATAATAAGAGTGTTGGCTCTGCTCACTGCAAGCATGGGCCATTGTTTTCCATGGATATAGTGGTAACAGAATGCAAAGGTGTTCTGCATTATTCCAAAAAATGTAAGCAAATTGGTCAGAAAGACTTGTGTTACTCTAAAATACATTATCTTCTTCGCTGTCTGGGGAAAGATGTGACCAGGAGCTGTGTTTTATGGTTCATTATGATTGACAAAGATACTGCAGTGGACATTGCCTGGAAATCATGGGATTTTGCTGCATAACACACAGGAGCAGATGCTAGGACAGGACTCAGAAAATCCCTTTGTTACTCCTTTTCCATATTTGTATTTTCTGTTCTCACTTTTGGGAGTCATTCATAGGGGCTGATATGACATGGACTCTGTCCCACATACTTTTTCTTCTTCAGATTACTTCCTCAGGCATAAAGCGTTCTTCTTTCCTCTTATATATGTTAATGCCTGTCTCCCTTTATCAAAGGCATGTCTTGCCATCACCTGAACCTAACAGCCTTTGGAATTACTGGTTTAGTTTTGTTCTGGTTGAGTGGGAGTAGAACTGTGTTCTTTCACTTCCCTGGCAGTTCGGTTGAGCAGCTGTAGAATGGCATTACTGAGAAACAGCCTTAAGGGACAGTCTCTGGCACCTCCTGGGTTCATTGTATGCTGCTGGCACAGCAAAAAGCTGCACAAAGACTGGCTAAACAGGCAACTTGTCACTGAGGTATACTCCAGTGAGCTGTAGGTATTGAGGAGAATTGGAAAGATAAGGGTTATTGCTGTAACACTGGTGCATTCTGGCAATTTCTGCCTGCCAAACTCTCATGCCGGAGCTTATCGCAGCTGACACAATACAGAGCAGTCCAGCAAATCTGTAGGCAGCCCCTTAAGACTTGTTGGGTACTTCATCTGCAAAGATCAGGAAGCTGCTGAAGCTGCTTCCTTGAGCTGCTTCACTGGCCTTTTTTGTCTTGTTTCTTCTCTAAGCTGGGCTAGGTACTGAATGTCCAGTGCTATATTTTACGTCCAAAGATTGAAACTTGAGAAGACTCTTACCATAGCATCAATTGACTATTTATATTGGACTTACCTACTCATTGTACCTCCCCTTCCAGTTGGATTGTATCAGTTCTGATAATAAGCACTTAAATGGGAACTAGAAGTCAGGACTGCTAGCCCTTATTCTTAGACGTGATCTGTCTGTTCTTTCCACATGCAGAAAGCATTCACAGCTACAGATGTATGTAAATGCTTATATACATTATCTATATATATGTTATATGCATCATATAGATTGTATATATTTTCCAAATTTGTCTCTTTTTTTTTATTCTAATATTTTCTCAATTCTGTTTCTTATGTGATGAAATAAACCAAGTTATAGCTAGCAATAAATAAATTCCCTTCTCCAACATCTGGTATGCTGCAGTCAGCAGGCTGGCATTGTAAAAGCAGTGCAAGAAACTATTGTCAGGTACTTTTAAAAGACAGTTTCAGAGCTGTCTGGTCTAAGAGGCCAGGCTCTGCAAACCTTGAATCAGGTTTCCAATACTTCTACTAGTAGATATTGCAGATTTTCTTGTAATTCCTAAATGCTCTCCAACTATATTTGAAAAATAATAAATTAATGCTAGTAAAATCCAGATAAAAACTTTGTAGCTATAACTTATATTTCTGCTTTATTTCATAAGAAAGTTAAAGATCTGTAAAGAAAAGTTAGCACTTACAAAAAACCAGGGGTTTTTTTTGTGTGTTGTTTTTTGGGATTTTTTTTTTTTGAGTGATCAAAGCAGACAACATGATTTAATATTGCACAAGAGGGAAAATATTCAGGCAAAATGCTCATATTTGAAACTTAAAGCAATAAAAATATCTAGTACTTTTCATTTATATGCAATGAATTCATTTGCAGAAGTGATGACCGAAGGAGACTTGTACCTTTATAAATGAAAAAGGTAGTATTTCCTATTTGAGGCACTAAGTGGAAGTCTGAGCAGATATTGGTACTGATGACTTGAAAGAAAACTGAGTTTGGGAAATATTATTATTATCTAGCTAAAACAGTAACAGAATGGAAACTAGATTGGCTTTGGTAAGAGTGCTGATACATGAAAAACAAAACCATGCTCATGTATTTGAAGAGGAGGGGAGTACATTCAAAGTGCTATGGGTTCTTGTCAATTACCTTTTATCCCAATATAAAGCTCAGGAAAAATATGAACATTTATGTTCCATTTAAAACATAATTAGAGCAACTGCATTTCTTAATAAGACGCATTCATGTTGATCTCTTTCCTAAATAAATTCTTAATTTGCACAAAAGAAATACTGTTGAGAGGAAGAAGGCAAGTTTCTTTGAAGTATTTTAACACAAATGATAACCATTAAGAGTATTTTGAGAATCAAGAGTATATTGAGGATCAATAAATCAGCACAGATTTTACATGTAGTAGCTTTATAATTGCAAGCAGCAAGATTTAAATAACTAAAGTATTTCTCTTCTTTAGAAAATCTTTATATTAATTCACTTTCACATCTCTGTTCTCATTTTTTCCCTTCCAAACAATTAGCTGTTAATTTAAGTTTGCCTTTAAATTGTCTCTCAATTGCATGTTGTGCATTTGTACAAAGTATACTGTTTTTTATCATAACTGTCTGTCTGTAAGCTGGTAAATGTATGTGGGAATTTCTACCAGTAAGAAATTTCCAATCTCACGTGGTTTGCAGTTAAAAATAGAGCATGAGGACTTACAATTCTTTTCTTGCATCTTGTTTAGGTAGTTGCAGCTATTTCTTTAGCTAAATTCTTAACTTTAAGTCTACAAAGCTCATCAATAAGAAGTGACAAAACATTGTTTTAATTTTCTGTGATTTTTACTTAGCTCTTGTGCTAAGAAAAAGATTAAGATATCTGATCTGTTCATTACTTTCCATGCCTTCTCCTTTTATGTATGTTCTAGTCTTTTTTGCATTTTTCTTGCAAATAGTTTTTTACTCCATATTTCTAAAAATCCGACAATCCCTTTTTTCCACATTTTTTTTTAATAATTCTGCTATGTACTTTTGAAGTAGGATGTTTAGAGAGAAGCATCAGATCCAGAGTAGGATGCCCAGATAATAGGATTTATTAGAACTGAACAAAATGTTAATAGAGGGAGTCAAGCTGCACCTGCATACAGCACACATGATACCAATCCACAGAAACAATAAAATGGAAATTAAGATTCATATCTTTAAAATCCATAACGTCTATCTCCCTAACTATACATATGTGCTTCACCATTCCTACCATTAGAGCAACACTGCACCCTACAAACCACATGTTGCACCTTGGATGACTCCAAATTTCACACTGTGGGAAAAGAAGCTTGAAATATTCAGGGAAAGCTAAAACATTTCCCACGGTTGAGAAAACGTTTGTAAAGCATATATGCATAAAGCATATTCTGATGTGTAATAGGACATGGTTGGAAATCTTTTTGGGATGATCTTAAATTTTCACAGCTCATAAATATTTTACAATTCAGATAGCTGCAAAAAGCTGAGCGTGGTAAGATCTCTGCAGTCTGCACTTCAAATGGTGAGGTAGGAACACTCCTCACAGAAGGAAATGAGTAGGTTCCAGGTAACAAAGTTTGTGTTGGTGTCATTAGAGGGGGGGAATATAAAAGAAGGGAAAAAGAGACAAGAACTTGTTCAGTCATTGGCCCAGCATCTCTACGAACAGTTATTTCCATGGTGAACTTCATGATATGTGTGTCTACTCTATGTGAGCAATGTGAATTTACTGCTTGTGATACTATAAAGTAGAAATGTCCGTTTATAATTTATAAACTCTCTTTGGACATTTAACAACAAAAGAGTCACTGGCTGGATAGTTTTTTGCACATTAACTCACTATTTCATGACAAACACCTCATAACAAAAAATAGTGTAAATCTCCACTACAGCATACAGCTTAGATCAATATCAGATTGCCACAGCATTTTTCTTCATTGAAGCTCAAAATTATTCTAGATTAATGTTATATTTGAGTACAAAGTGTTACTGTACTTTGGCTGTTCAATCTAACATAAATATCTGGTCTAGCTGTAGGGCAGCAGAGGATGAATCCAAGATTACACTACAAGCTACACACTGAAAGTATACATACCTTAGTATAAACAACTCTATTCTCTCTCTCTCTTTTTTTATTAATAGCTATTGCTTATTTGTAGACAGAATGGCAGACATTTATTTAGCTCCATTCTGTGCCTTCAATTCTCAAATATTGTATTTGCATTGAGCTTTTTCTTAAACATAGTTATATTATGCAGCAGCTTTAGGCTGTTTTTCCATAAAGATGCTTTCTTTCCTAGACACTGCATCAGATTTCTTTCTGATCTTTTTAGTGGAAAACTGAGTCCGATTTCATTCAAAGCAGCCAAAACACATCTAAGTGTTGGGTAATAGGTCTGAAATAAAATGCGTGCTGTTGTCATGACAACTAAAATACTAAAAAGGATGCAGAGAATTATTATTAAATAAGATGTTGCATCAAGTTGTTATGGGAACTATACAGTAATGTGAAAAAGGTGACTTTTCAGAACAATATTGTGTGAAAAGTTTTTCTTATTATGGTATTTTTACAATGACATGTCTTCATAAAGGGAAAAAAGAGGAGTGGAGAAGTCGGTACAAAAGAAGGTCAGGATTCAGTGCTCTACCTCAGCTTATTTATCTTAAGTACTGTAATGTTCCATGAAGATTGTCTCTGCTTGGTTTCTAGTCTAGAACACAGTAAACACTGGAATATATCCCACCACTTTTTCCTGTAAGTCCTATAAATGTCTTCTAATTCAAGGCCACACACATTTCAAAGTGACAAGCCTTCATGGGCCTCATTTACTCTTAATGGGGTACATGAAGCCTCAGCATTTAAGAATGGACTTTGAAACCCTAACACGAAAGTGGGATAGGGAAAAGGTTAATGCTAAAAAGTAGTGTTAAGAGGCTTTAGTTTTGTGGAAGTTTAATTTTCAGCACACAGGATGACTTTCTTGTTTAGCTTAGGCCTTCCTAATAAATGAGTATTTAGTAATAAAATCACTAAAATGATTGTATAAACAAACTTTGGAAGAAAGGAAGCCTCTTAAGCAGCAACTGCAGTGGAAGCGAGTATCTGGGCTCTGTGCCACAGTTTGTGGTATGAGCAGTCCTCTTCCAGGGGACTCTTGAAGGCAGACAGGGAGGTTTTGTCTCCCAGCAGTGTTCCCTTCCTGGAGAAAGGAATGAGTGAAGGAGAGAGTAATGAGCAGGGAGAATATGGAAGGCCGTGATCAGAGGTACCAGTTCAGATGTACATGAGAGTGAGTGGGCTTCCTTCATAGGAGCTGGTCACCTCCTTGGCCTTTTAGGTTCTACCACAGCAGAAGGTGAGGCAAGGCTGGTTGGTACTTTTATTCAAGCAGTTTCTCTCAATGCAAAAGTGTTTTTCCAGTTAAATAATTTTTTTTCCCCTGTCTTTTCATCATGAAAAATAACTGCTGTATTTTTTTTAGGATATGTTTGAATTTAAAGCAACACAAAGCTAAAATATTGCTACTCTAAAGAACTATTGCCACTCTAAACTAAAGAACATTGGCATGGATGTTCTGTTGCAGTGCCTTTTGGCACTTAGAGCTTACTTGTCTGACGTCTGGCTTCCTCTTTGAAGGCTGAGCTCTCAAGCTGGACTGTTTTGTGAATGCTTTCAGCCACAGTTCTCTCCTGTGACATTGATCCTCTTGGTATCCGTTGAAAGAATGTAATGAATTCAGAAGTGAAGGAGAATTTGTGCTTGAGGCACTAGAAGAACTACAAGTAGCGGAAGATATCAGACTTTAAATCAGAATAATTTTGGGGAGTTATTACTAAAAGAATGAGACATCTTTGGGAGACAGGGAACATGTTTTGAAGCCTGAACACAGGCCTGCATAGAACTGGGGTGCATTGTGATTTTGCAGATTTGAAAGCAGTTGTTGCGTACTTGCACTGAAAATGTATGTGAGACATGGGCTGAGGTTCGATATTAGCTACTTCTCCTTGGGACTGGGATGGCAGAGAACCAGGCTAGTCGTGGTATCTTCTGCCTTGGAAGCTCTTTTATGTTTTGCTCTACTTTAAAATTCAGAGAACAGTGAGTTTTTAGTAGGAACTGTGACTGCAGACATACATTTCTTTATGTTATTTTCTACTGCGTTTGTAGCAGAGGTATGGGCTGAGTAGACTTTATTGACAGGGTTGGAAAAAAGTGTTCTGGGAAAAGTTGGCTTCCAAGGTGGAGGTTGGAAGTGGGGTGGTAGTGGTGAGGAACCATTTGAAGTAGGACAGAGCTCACATATAAATAAGCTGCAGCTTTTTTCTCTCACATTGGGGCCGTAAAATCAAAGCCAGCAGAGCTCTTCCAAGCAGAATTGCGTTAGAGCCCTGAAGTTCTTTGCCGCACTTCTGCAGCCTCAGCTCTTTTCACTATAACAATTCTTGTTTTATCTCACAAGACTAAATTAAATGGTTCTACTAGCCCAGAGAAAATTAATTTGAATCATTTCCCTGCCTTTAATAGACCCTCCCACTGGCATAAACAGAGGTCCTGAAAGCATGAAGAGATGTCCAAGCCACCTGTGCACAGCAGGCCCTTTTCCCAAGTGACTAGTAATAGCTAATGAAAAGAATGTGAGTTCATCACTAATCAAATTAGTATATTTCCCTGAGGTAAGGACCAATTACATACTTCTGTGTAGCACCTAGAGCTTGGCTAATTCTCAAGGCACAACTTAGTGATACCAACAAAATCTGCTGGTTACTGCTATTCTGATTTCTTATTCATGGATAACAGAAAACCAGCTGGTAAAAGAGTCACATCCAACATCGCTTGCTCCAAATGTGTGTGTCATCACTTAACAGTGTTATTTCACCATGCTTTTTGCTGTCAGGAGGACATGGAGATTACCAGCATCCTGCTGATTTCAGGACAGATTTGAAATACAAATGTAAGTGCAAAGTGCTCTGATACGTAAGTCAGAATGCAATGATAAAAATTTGTTCAAATAAACATGGAAAATAGGGAAAGATGATGAGCAGAAGAAAGAATAATATGCTTTAGAACAGCCCAGACAGAAATTGGCATCTAATTACTAGATTCTCTTTTACTAAGTGGTCAAACAAAGCTGCCAACAAGAAATCTGATAAGAGAGAACATCTAGATTGTATTCTTCTGAATATCTTCCTGCTTTTTTCTTCCCTCACTGAACAGACAGACCTGGAGGAGTGCTGGGCTCAGGCTAAATGTTAGCTTAGGTCTTCTCTGCTCTTTGCAAAGTAAGATCTGTTTATATTTCTGTTAGCTGAGCCTCCATTCCCAAGTGCCTGTTCTCTTGCAAGGCTCTTTATTAAGATAAGATACCTTCTTATAGAAGTAGTGGGTGTAAATCTTCTTCCATTGTGTGAGCACAGCAAGAGCTTTTTCCAAGAACATCCAGCTTGGCTCTTGTGTGATACTTTGCACAGTGCCTTTCTTCTGACCAGGATGCTCCTGAGAAGTGTGGCTGGATGTTTAATATCTTTCTAAATTTAAAATTCTCAATCCTACAGAAAGAGACCAGGAGCATTTCCTGGCTTTGATAAAACGCATATAGCCAGATGCTTGATGAGCTGCTAGCAGCCACTCTAGGTGAATACACAAGTCATCTCTACTGCAGACTGATCTCGCGTTTTCACTTCTGGAAAGAAACACTAAATAGATTTTTAAAAATACTTCTTCAAGACATTCTAGTACACAATATGCACAGAGTTTGTATCTTTTAAATACATACTATGAAGTATGGTGCTTATGTTCTAGTCTAAGGGAAATGAGCAAAGATGTGAGGAAAACAAAAAGTGGAACCCAAGAGGCAGTGAGCTAAAACCTCAAGCACTTCTTCCTACAGTCACTGTAGCTTCATCATGTATCCTAACTGCTGCAATGAGAACATATAATGGTTTCTGCAAGCACTGGGGGCAGTCAGTGAATGTAAAGAAAGGTGGAGGAGAATGGAAAGATTATTTTTGCATTTTGTTTGTTTGAAAGCTTTCTCCATGACCATTTTATTCTAATGCAGAAAGGTGCAGGTGGTGAACTGTTCACTGAAGCACAGCAGAAAAATGAGTACTGCGGGAATCTGAGGGGATGCTGCAGAGTTTTGGTGCAGTGATTTGCAAAATAGATGGGACACTGGAAATAAATTTTTGGTCTCGTCGGAATTCTGAAATCTCCATGGTATGATAATGCAGTTTGTTCATACCCTTATGAAAAAGACCATTGCAAATATGTGGATTAGGGAAGCATCAGTTGTTCTCATTCTTCTAAATAGCTTCACTTTCAGGTTGCTGAAAAGATGTTTGATGGCAGCTGGATGTTTTTCCTCTTGGATTGTTTAATGATGAGGTTTTTGCTTCAGTTGGGTTTGGGAACAATAGTCCTTTAAAAGTGTTCTCTATTTTTCTTTGAGTGCTTCTTGCTATGATAAAGCAGCAAATAGCAAGGACAGAGATGAGGTAGTTCTTGGTCTTTTTTTGTTTTGGAAATGTCTGCATTCACTGTACAAACGCTGCATTGCACTGTCATTTTTCTGAAGGCTTTATTTTATCTCTTCTCACATGAATAATGAGAAAAAAACAATAAAAAAATACAAAAGTGATCCTTTTCTCTCATTAAGAATTCATAAATTGTATCTTGGCCTTTATTTCTATAAAGATCACATAGAGTATAACTCTATTTCCTTTCTGGGTTTTTTTCTGTAGCCTGATAAAGGGTCTGCCATTGTGATTTCCTTTAAAATAATCGTACTTTTGTGTAGTCTGCTATGGCCACTGTCCTGTGGCTAAACAAGGCCTGAAGGTGCAGGAAGAGGACTTGGGTATGTCTGCAGCATGGCATTAACTGCAGACCAAACCAGGTATCTTCGACCTGACTGATCTCGGTACCAATAGTCCAGCTGTGACATCTATAGTTCAGCATGAGACGACTTATGCCCTCTTATGAAGTTGGTTACTGCATGTGAACTTTCTTTCTGTGGTTGCTTTGAATCTCAAGCCCAGTAGAAAGACAAAAATGCGATGGCAATGCTTTTTGCCTAACGTAGCAATATTAGGTAATGCCCTAATATCGATCTAAAGTGAGTAGGATTTCAAAACAAGATGCATTATGGTCTATGGTATGAAGAGCAAACGTGAGCAAAATATTTCACTTTATCCCGTGTAATGTGTAGTCATCATTGCGATTCCAGTTGTTTCCATTTTTTAAAGCTGAGAAACAAGAATAACTCAACATCTGACTGTCAGTATAAATTGTCATCCTATTTGGAGACTTTGCACTCGTTCTGTTGG
This sequence comes from Nestor notabilis, assembly GCF_000696875.1. NCBI lineage: Eukaryota > Metazoa > Chordata > Aves > Psittaciformes > Psittacidae > Nestor > Nestor notabilis. The sequence continues at coordinate 29,163 of NW_009921566.1, read as the reverse complement.
CTCTTAAAAGAATCTTAGGGGTATGCAAGGAAGAGAAATCTTAATTGGTGAGTTCCTGGTAACAGAAGCCTAAATCCAAAGCTAGATAGTTGTCTCTGCCTTCTATCTGGAAAGCAATGTTAAGTAATAATCAGTGTATTGGTCTTTGGGCCCTCAAAAAAAATAAAAATCAATTTCAATTTCATGTTAACATTATGTGTTTATAAAATGCATTAAAAAAGGATGATTTAAACTGGGATACTAAGCAGTGACAATGGTAAATCTTGGAGCAACTCAAAAGTGTCAAGATAATTCATTGAATATCACACTAGTCAGAATAAAGAGAGCAAGTTTTCTTACCATTCTGTTTTTGATCTACTTGATGATATTGTACAGATCACGTATACATGAGGCTTGAATTTCTGATCTGTACAATAGGCATAACCATGTCTTTCTGTCTTGTAATCCACTACATGACTTTATTTGTATTAAAAAAACGTTTTTGACGTGTGCTAAAAAGAATGGAACTTCAGAAGTGACTGGTTTCTGGTGAGTTAATGCTTTGTCCAAACAGGCTTTGCAAGGTCCTGGAGATGTTGCGGTGGACTGTCTTGCACTCTGGGCTTTCACATGTCAGTATGTGTAGCAAATGAAGTTGAACAGCCAGCAGATAATGTAACTTTGAAACAATTAGCATTTCATGGCCTTCTTTCACTGACACAGCTTAAATCTTGAGTATGAACTTGCTATCGAACTTGACGTACGAAACATTGTGGCTTAGGAAGGGCTCAGCACTAAGAAAGGTAGAGGTGTGTCAAAGAAAAGCTGTGCACTTGCATGCATTCACACCCACACATACACAACTTTTATTTTGAGCTGCTGTTCGGGTACTTCTAAGTAATTCCAAATGTCAGATGACTAATTTTTAAATGTCAGGACTTGTGCAGCTCCCTAGGGCCGCACCTCTGAAAATGCTGTTAAGGATAATAGAGGACAAAGATTAGTATTACCAGAACTTTTACTGCAAATTCTCAGTGACAAATTTTGACAAGACTAGCTTGATTACATGCAAAGTAACTAAGGAGTGTAAGCTGCCATGAGAGAAGACTTCTGTGATTTGTATTCTATTGATTATGTTTTCATTTTTAGCTAACTTGACGATAGTATCTATGTTAAACCCAACTGAACTGCCAAGTAAATTTTAACTGGGCTGATATGGTGACATTGTACCCCTTTGCAGTATCACAGATGGCTAGCCTGCTCTGGCAAAGAGCATTTCTCCTAACACTGGCATGCTGTGAAGACCACTTTCAAAAGTACTGTCTCCACAGAATATTGGTCTTTTGTATTAATTTATGTATGATTTCTGATTGCAGTGAAGAGCTTTGCTAATACAGCATCTGATTTTGGCCGGAGAGACCAGTGAAGACAAGACTCATTAGACCTTCTTAGGATGCTCCGGGTCTATACATACACAGTTTAGGGTAGGCTGCTGTGTTCAGGAAGCTTGGTACTGGTCCAGGACACAGTCATGGTTTCTTAAACTGCATAAGAAATTCTTAGAGTAAAGGGAGAATATTAAAGAAATTTTGATGGATTTGGTGACTGATCCACGCATAACAAGTTTTTGCTGTGTGCTTAGAATGCTGGTATTCGTAGTCTTTGGTATAAAGGCTGTAGATTTTGGTTTTTTGGCTCTCAGCCTCAGGACTGCAGCATTCTTATGTTAGCCAGCCAATTCTGAAGTGTTGGATAGAGAATGCAAGCACCGTCCCCATTCTCAAGCCCTGTATTGACTGTTAGAAATATGTAATGTACATCCTATAAACACAGCAAAAGTCTAATAACTCAATATGAAACTTTTATAGGTGTCTGATAAAGTTGCAGAAACATGGGTCTTGTACAGAAGCCCTATGTTTAAGTATACGGTAACAGCAACATGTCTGGGAATGGTGTAACTAACTGTAGGAGAGTTGAAAGCTTATTTATAATATAAAAAAAAGTATTCACTTTATTATATTTGTCGTGTTTCCTGGATGCAGTAAATGTTTATGTTATGGGGAGACTGTTGACTGTTCTCTCTGAAAGTGGCCTGGAAACTACAAACACCTACCTATCCATTTTTCATATGGGAGTCCTAAGGTTAAACTTTAACTTTTTAATACTTTCTAAGATTTATATGGAATGCCCCACCTATTACAATTGGAGTACAGAAAACTTCTGTTAAACAGCTGCTATGCAGTATCTGTTGTGGGTCTTTTCCCCAGAGATGTCCCCAGTTTTTATCCAGTATTTTTGGCACTGCTTGATGCTTTTCAGGCTTTCAGGCTGTTGTGGAGTGTGTGTTCATATAAAAATGCTACTTCTCTGTTGTAGCTGGAAAATAACATGACTAAATTGCTACTTGATAAAAACATGGTTTACAAAGGCATTACTTCGGGCTACCAGCTGTGTTTCTTTAGTTCAGGACATAGCTGTTCATGTCTAGCTTTGAAGGAGCTTGCTGTATGAGCCTCTTGCTTGAAAAGCAGAAACGAATGAGGTACATAAAACTCTATCTTATGCTTCAATCTGATTGTTATCTCCTTTTTCATCCTTTTCCTCTCCTCAGGTGTAGTTTTATTTTTCACTTTCCTACAGGATATTGTTTTACACATATTTTTCCTTACAGGCTCAAAAGTGAGGTGGGATGTTGTATGTCTGTGTGTTTAGCTGGTCAGTGTGATGTATCTTAAAGGGTCCTAAGTTCTCGACCTCAGAAAATCAAGACCTCTTCTCCCGAGCAGTTTGTAAAGAAGCATGATTCCAGCACTAATTTATAAGGTTGCAAGTCCCATGGAAATTGCATAAAGGCTGTGGTTGCTTATATAAATTTTGAGACCCTATACAGAAAGGGCCAGTTTCTATTGGAGGGAAATAGGCAAATCAACTGAGTTCTCAAGGAAAGATTACAGAGTGCCCTCCTAGGTGCTCACTGCCTTAGGGGCTGTGGCTGGGGTCTCCCACAAGTCGTCATATCCTCAGTGTGGACACAACTAGAAATCTAAGGTAACCAATTGCATGTGGAACTGTACGTTTTCCCAATTTCACTGATAGAATTTAGATCAAGTCTTCTGGTCTAGGATGGGCAACCTTCCCATGGAGTTAAACAATGTCTCATGACATTCCACTCTAAAAGTATTGGTCTGATATTCTCAAAGCTTTTCTTGAACTGAAGACTCACACAGTCCTTTCCAGTTGTGTGTCTGTTCTGGGAAGAGTGTTTGTCAGCACACAGGAGGTGTTAACCTGTTTGTCTCATTTGCTACAAAATCTTTGGAGAGGCTAGCTCAAAGGGTCAGCAAGGGGAAGGACAAGAATAGGTTTGTGGCCTAAGGGAGTCGGGGTGGCCCTAAAGCTCATCTCTTGTTTATGCTTTATTTTAGAATTTTTTTCTGTTTCTTTGTATTGGTGGGTTTTTTTGTGTGTGGGTTTTTTTTTTTTTTTTCTGTGTTTTTTTGTTGTTGTTGCTTGATGGGGTTTTTGTTGTTTTTTTGGTTTTTTTTAGCTTCCGTTTGGGAAGCATTACAGTTGACAAATACTTGATAGAAGGACTGCTTAGCTAAATTATTTAAAGAACATACTTGGGTTTTATACTTGTCCGAGCACAGTAAGCACCTAAGGTTTTCACACATGCGCAGGCTCATTAGAAAGGCCACCTGACGTACTGGTGAAATGAAGTCAGTCAACAGAAGTTCCTATGAGTGGAGGATACTTGAGACTCCCCTTGATGAATTATGCCAATCAGAAAAAAATTTAAAGTGCCCTCATATTTTAAGATATTTTTCCCACAAATATATGTGTGTTTTCCACTGTACTATTCCCTTTCTAATTTTTATAATTTTCTTGTTCTGTCCCAGTCACGTTCACTTCAGCAGGCATTGCTGTCTATGGTCTACGGCAGAAGATCAAAAACCTCTGACTCGGTCTTTTTTCTTTTCCTTTTGTCTTTTTCTTTTATCTTATGTTCCTGTGATAAACACACCTATGGGAAAATAAACACTGGACTTATCTGAGCAAATGTCATACTAACTGAAAACAGGTCAGGATATAGACGAAGTGACATATTCCTTAAAATCACTCACCAGTAGTCTGCTGTTTTGGATGTTTGTTATTCCTATACCTGTAATGACTGGAATCTAGTGCTTCATCTTTTTCTGCCTACTTGTATTTTATGATCCCAGTAAGAATTCAAAAGCTTACTTTTGAATGACTTTTTATCATTTTGAATTACTTTTCATCACCTCCATTACCTCCATTAAAATGATCATTGGTGATGAAAAGTATGTTACTGGTTTGGTGTGAGTGTTTTTTGTTTGTTTGTTTTTGTTCTTTTGGGTGTTTTCTTTTTTTGTTTTGTTTTTTTGGTTTTGGTTTGTTTGTTTTTTTTTTTTGTTTTTTTTTTTTTTTCATTTGTCTTAAGCGTAGCAAAGGTTTTGTCTTTTTTGTCTTTGGTGTGAAAGAGCTGCATTTCATATGTTCGTGGATATGGTAATATAACAGAAGGGGAAGAGAGTTCTGGTACTGAAGTCTAATAAGTAAGGGTAAAATGGGATTAGAGCAGACAAAGGTGAGCTTAATTTTCTCCTTTTCAAAATATGAGCATTTCATATTGCAGCATTCTGCAGTACATCAATGTGAAATATAATTAATGTTGAATTACAATACAAGTGCTATAAAATTACAAGGCACTTATCCACTGGCACATCAATAATTTTTTTTTTCTGAGAATAGGCTGGCACTTAGAATGGATACCAAATGGATTTGTAATGAAGGGGGCATTAAATATGGTCTTACCCTACTTATTGTCACTGCAATTACCTCGATGTGTTTTCATTCTAATGGTGGTACTTCATTATAAGTGCTAACACTTTGATCTGAATTTTGGCTAGAAGAACTTTTTGGCCAGAGATCAGCACCTTCATTTCTGCTCTTAATGCAGTACAGAGCGTGACAACTTTCACTGTATGAGGTTGATGCATGAATGGTATGGATGCTATTAGTGACATCATCAATGTATGAAGACAAAGAGAAAGGACAACATAGGAAGGTGCAGGGCACAATTTCTTGAACACATCACAGAAATAATCAAAAACTTATTTTGTACCTGCAGTCAAACTTTTAGGGTGATTACTCCAAGATCCTTCTAACATGTATTTTGTAACTCAGATAATGGTACTGTAAATCCAAAACCAAATAGCATGTACCCCTCAAAAAAGTTGGTGTTTCTCCTTTCTTTTAAGAAGAAACAAACAAGAAAAAAAAAGCTTTCAAACTAATTCTATGTGTCTAACACAATTATACATGTATAAAAACTCTTGTGAAAACACCCTTTATGCAGCCTATAAACGCACCCTACTAGGTGATTTCTATTTGCAGACTAACGGAAATTTTGAAAACTAGTCAAAGTTGTAAAGGATCTTTTCTTTCAACAAAGCTGGCTGGCAGTATCTTATGGGAACTGAAGAGTTCTGAGATATGGAAACATAGCTCATAAGCCTTGCCAAAAATATGGTATAGTAGGAGATAGAGGTGATGATTTGAAGTTAGTATCCTGAGAGTTTTGTATTCCTGTGAATAATGTGAGCTCATTGGCAAGGTTTTGTGAAGTTTTTTGTGGTGCGCAGTTTTCCCATTTCAATTTTTATGAGCCAGTAAAACTGTCATCCCTGCCTATAACGCTCATTGGTGTTATAGGTATACAAGCCTTTTTTATTTTTCCAATTAGAAAATATATTACTTTACTTTTTGTGGAACCATACAAGATAAAGGAGTTTACCATAAGAACAAACTGTAATGACATCACTGTTCAATCTCAATGTAAACAGAAGCAAAATCTTTCTATTTGGGGTAAGTTTTATGAGAGATGACCTTAGATATTGCTGTCAAAGAGAACAGCAAAGAAAAATAACTGGATTCTACTGCATGTTTTCTGTTTCTTTTTCCTATTTGCCAAAGTACAGATTTATTTGAATCATTTTTGCAGAACACTGGGCCATGTCCCTTTCTCATTCTCGTATTGGGTATCTCAGCTTTTTATAGCTTGCTTTACTTTGTTGTTCTAATCTTTCCACACATCCTGCCCTGTCCTTTGTAAAACATAATGGCATTGCAGTTTGATGTTGATTATTACTTATCCGGAAAGGTGTTTATTTCTCTTAGCATTTTTCAGAAAAAAAAAAAAGAAAAAAGAAAGTTCTTTTTCTGTTAGGCCATGACATTGCCTTGCCTACTGTTATTATTAAACATCTGAATACTTGTTTTTTTCCTTAATTTCAGAATGAAAACTAAGACTTCAGTTACTGGAAATAAGTTACTTTTCCTTATGAGAATCTTTTATATATATATATATATAGTCATTTGTCTGCATTAATTTTGGTTATGACTATAGAGTCTAATTTTCATAAGGAATATTTTCCCAAATTCATAAATACATCGGACTGAATTAAGGCTTGCTCTTTTTTGACTTTCCCTTGGGCATTTTTATTTTTAACTAGATAAATACAAGCTGTGTCACATGTATTTAGACTCACATGAATCATTTTCTGGTGCTTATGTGTTGAGAAGGTATCCATACCAGTTATATTTTTAGGCACACCTTATAACTTTCAAGCTGACCATTACTGAACTTTTTTCAAGCTCGTTTGCTCAAGGGTGGGGTTATTTTCTATGTTTTTTGGCATCAAGTATTTGGGGCTGTTTAACCAGCCCACACAATGTGCACCTTCTTTGCAGATATAGACATGAGGTTGTCCAACCTTTTTAACATAGTGCAATGAATAATAAATCAGTTAGGGGGCTTCTTCATCCAAAACCATGACTGACCACTGGCCAGCAGCATTGTTTTCTGGATCAGAACAGTCCCCTTTTCCTTTATAGAAATGATAGGGGAAGCTCATGAGGTTCAGTGTTGACAATCAGGGGAAGCCTTCAAAAACTGGGAAGACTTACACCCACAGTGCCAGAAAACCTGTTCCCTCTCTGTCCCTTTGAGGCCTGGTAGAGGATGGCTGGTAGTTGGAATTTCAGTTACAATGTTCTGCCTCAATTCCTAGTTGAGTCTTTCATGGGTAGATGATCAGTTTGAGTCTTGTCCAGGTCAAAGCTGTTCTCACCTAATGATGGGCCAGCCCTGTGGGTGCTGTATGGCATAGGGGCTCTCTCTTACTATGCACAGGTGCTATGTCATTCCCAAACGGGTGTGATTTCCTCACAGGGGTTTTCGCTTTAAGGTAATACAGCAGTAGCCAAGACTTCTGTTCTCACTAAAAAGTGTGAGGGTTGCAGTTTTGTGAGTACCACGCAAGTGTATTGAGAACAAGCAGGAAACATCCCCAAACTACAGCTGTTATTTTTGTGTAGTTGGTGTTTCATGGTATTTTAGTCTGACCCACAGTTTGGGAATTTGGGGGCTAGCAACCCGAGAGCAGCCAGCAGAAAGAAATGCAGGAAGTTTGAGGAGAAAGATATGGTCTCTGGAGACTGCAAGTAGCTGTTCTGGAGAGGAAGATGTGAAGAAAAGAGGGGCATTGAAGAAAAGGAATGATTAAAGCTGGGGAGATAAAAATCCATCTACCTCTCTGAAGTTGACCTCAGAGTGGAAGGAGGCTGGCAGAGGAGAACCCCAGCAAATTACCTTGTCCCTGGCAGCTGACAAGAGCCAATTTAAAGACAAGCATCTGTTTTGCAGTTGCCACAAGCAAAAGGAGTGTTGCAGAGACATGGTGCTTTGTGTGGTCTGTCTAGCTGAGGTGGCCACATATCCGAATGGGGTTTAGTTTTTATTTTATTTTTTTGTCTGCATCTGTGTGTGGTCTGATATAATCAATAACAGTCAAATAATTTTCATTGCAGAGTTTGCCAGTTCCTGTGGTGTACCATACCTATATTGACATCCAGCATTTAAAATAGAATGTAGCTAAGAAGCTTGTTAAGGTTTTAAGATAATTTAATATGCAGATACATGAGTTAAACAGGAGTAGAGTCCGGCAACTTATATTGGAGTGATCCCACATTTGGTATAGATTTGAAGAAGGCCAGAATTTGGTCCTTTGGTCTTTTCTTCCCCACACATCATCCCTGTCAGGAAACTGCAAACATTCTTGCTTATCATGTTGAGGCCTTCTGTGAGATCTTTATGGTTTTATTTCTCCTGAAAGCCATGAATGAAGTTTTGTTTTAATATGGAATTCAATGGTGTTTAAGAAAAAGTGGGGGAAAAAACCCCCAAACACCCAAACCCTGGCAGATATTAAGAAATATGGCCTTCTCTTTAGATAGAGTGAAAATGAGGAAGAAACCATTCTTATATCACAGGAAAGATCGCTGCATGGCTTTTCTCTAAGGTTTTTTTTTTTGGGGTTTTTTTTTTTTTTTTTTTTTTTTTTTTTTTTTTGAAAGAACATGATTTGAGCAGCTTGGAGGACAGATTGCAGGCAAGGATGGCTTTAAACACTTCTATGTCTGTAATTAAGCCCTTGCCCTTTGGCTTAGCTCTTCATTGCAAGAGTGCTTGAGACATCCTGACCCTTTCTAAGAGGAAGCATTGCTTGGGAGCTGGCAG
>NW_009921566.1:18703-20551 GCF_000696875.1 Nestor notabilis | reverse complement strand
ATTCCTGCAGCCCTCTTCCTTCAGGTACAGCAGAGAAAGAGGCTGCCAGAAATACCAGGATCATAACAGAGAGGTGCCCTGGGGCAGTCACTTGGATACAACTGCTGGGGGACTTGTCCCATTAGAAAGGCAAACTGGTTCAGAAGTGATCACAAAACTTCAGGACTGGGGATAACACAGTCCCTGTGAAACAGACCTATGTTTGTGTGTTTGTGGTATAGCAAGTTTAGTCTCTGATCTTCAGTAGGAGGAGGAAGATCCTAGCTCTTATCTGAATGTGTTCTGTGAAAGAGTCATGGTTGATGGTCAAGTACATGGTAGAGTGGTTTTCATCCTCAGAGCATGGGGTGTTGTAAAGGCTCCTTCATGCAAGCTCTTCACCCACCTTCTGCAATATGGCTCAATAGTACTTGGTAAGATAAGTTTCAGTGGTACCTGATGATGCCTGTATTGCATATAATATTGGGATTTCTTAAAAAAAGGGGTTTATTTCTGTGAACCACTTAAAGCTTACATCAAAGAGATTTTAATGAGTGCACTTGCTGCAACCACATGCTCCTCATCTGAACTGAAAAAGTATTGTGGGTTTTGTGATTTCCTAAAATTTTAGGAAAATTAGAAGACTACAGAGCTAGTCCAGAATATACTGTAATGACATTTTTCTTACTTTATATTCATTGAATTGGGTCTGTTGTTTGTGGAATAGGAATGAACAATGCAATGAATAGACCTTTGCAGTCATCAAACATCACCATCTACTTTTCCAAACAAACAAAGAGCAAGCAAAACACTCTTCTGCCTCATTCATTTTCAAAGAACTAAACGAACCTGCATTCAGTAACTGAACAAAGTGATGGATGTCATATAATTGCAGCTTATGTCTGAAGTGTTTTGTAGGCTTTCTGTACATCAGATGTACAGAAAAGATAGGGGATGCGTTCTCTGTGAGAGTGTGCATATTCGTGGGAGATAGCGCAATGCAGAACGGGGCCTCTAGGGCTCTCTGTTGCTGCATTTTTCTCTGGCAGGGTTTCGAATAGATTATACATACAGAGCAGAGCAATAAAAATGGTGGTGGTGTGTTGTTTTTTTTTTTTTTTTTTTTTAACCCCAAATGGTCTGTGCACTGCACACCCGGAGGCACAGGGAAAGGTGAAGACAGTGTTGACACTGAAAGCTGAATTCAGCAAAGTAGATATGAGTAGTAACTTTTGCAAATACAAAGTCAGTCAACATTATGACAAATTCTATAAATAACAATAAGAGAATTAACTCGAGTCTCCTTCAAAAGGAAAACCGTTCAAAATTCAGAATTTAATTAAGTAAAAAATCATAGAAAGTAAAAGGAAGAAAACTGCAGCACTGCAATAGCACAACCTTTTTGGGAAATAGAAGTGAAACATAAGTGCTAGCATACCAGTGAAGAATGTGTATCAGTAGAGTTGTGATAACATCTTCCCCCCCAAAACAAACAAAACCAAACAAGCAAAAGCCCCAGAACAAAGGAAGCACTAGTGGTAAGAAGAATAATTCAGTCATCTTAGATGGAAGTGCACAAACAGCACTGATATACTGAAACACGAAACTGGAAACTGTATAGAACAAACATAGAGGAAAAGTACATTTACTATAGATAAAATCTGAATTTCCTATCCTAATTTTTCTTTATTTTGAAGAATGCACAGTTACTGAAATGTTACAAACTGAAAGGCAACAATTGGTATCCAGTTCCAGGGCAGATGTTTGTAAGCCACTCAAGCAATACAAGAAGACATTTTTATACCATGTAATAAGCAAAGTCTGACCAGTAGTGTGCAGATGTCATTGCAATTTTGCTTCTGAACATAT
>NW_009921566.1:0-18672 GCF_000696875.1 Nestor notabilis | reverse complement strand
CCCTACATGGATGCATACTGTTTCTTTGGGAGATTTTGGTCATCCCTATGCTGTCTAATCACCATGGGAATCGGTAGTCTTGATTAAACTACAGCCTCTTTTATATGGCACAATGACTGATCAAGCATTTGCTGGGAGAGCCTCGCTTAAATATAGAAAGTGTTCTTCCCTTCATCTTGCATTGCCAAAAAAGTAGTGGCCTCGTGGAAAAACTGCATGTCTCCTCTAAAAAGAGGTGATGGATTTATCAGTGAGAGGCAAGTGCATGATAGAATTTTGGTTTGCTTCTACATTTTTAGAACCAATTATAGGTTCAAATGAATTCCTGGCTTCACTGCTTTTCTAGATCTGGATCTCCTCTGTTATAGGACAGGTTTTGTGTAAGCTTTTTTCAATTGTGTCACTAACTGCTACTATTTTAAGGTCCTGTTCAGTAGCACAGGATTTTAATCAAGCATGATTGAGTCCCTTTTTTGCGACCATGGAATACATGATATTTCTGTGGGAAGTACATGACAATTCAGCTGGATTGGAACCAACTGAGGATGCTCCTTTTCCTTTTTGCACTGAATACCTTGATCATTCTCAATCAGCCTATAGTTAAAATGTGGCTATTTTACATCCCCATGAAGTTTTTTTTCTAAAGTTGCTAATTATGTGCCCATCAGAATACTGGAAAGAGTAATTATACTTATTGTGCTTAGTGACTTTGAAACCTCTATTATTCTGTGATTGGAGCTGCATAATTACAGGTAATTACTGCAACTGTATTGTCTGTTCAAATATAGCTTTACAATAATTACCTTATTTTAATTAAATATGTTTGGGATTAAGTAGATCTCTCTTCATTTACTCTACTAAACAGAAACTTCATTTAGGTATAACAACATTGTACATTGTAAACTATCAGCTCATTCAACACATCAACCATTGATTTCAGCTAATGTAATTTTACTTGTTCTGTTTGAAAGATCACTCAAATCCAGTTAATTAAATATAAAAAAAAAAAAAATAAGCATCTCTGTGTTGCTGGAGTTCAGAATGAAAGCACCACAAACTTTTCTTGTGGCAGAGAGGTAAGATACAGTCTTAAGACTTCAATTTTCTGGAAAAAGCAAGTACATTTTCCATGTGTAACAGAAAAGTTTTTTGAACCTCAGCGCTTTAATTTTTGAAAAAATTGTCTTTAACAGAAGACAGACATCTGTCTAAGACAGATGCTTTCAGAATGTAAAATTGGACCAAATTTAGCATCCATTGGAGCTATGCTGTGTGCTTTATGATCTCAGCGTGCTGCTGACCTGACTGCTAGGGAGAATTTGTGTGCTTATGGCTTTCCTTCATCCCCTTGCAGTGGGCTCATGGATGGCTCCCTTTATCAGCTTTTTCATGTGTGGTCTGAGGAAGTGCTGGGACTGCTCACATGTGGAGGGAACATCTGAGGCCAATAGCCCTCTCCCGTGGTTGCATAGAAAGGCAGTTTGCGGACAAAATTTACTTGGTACTACAGCTAGGGCAAGAAGAAGAGTGTACACAGAGAATCTAAATGCAGCCCATTGGAGATGTATGAAGGACTCCGGTACACTGAAAGACTCCTTCTTTTAAGACCTGACACTTTCCACTGACTTGAAGTTAGCCTTAATGAAACGCAGCTCCTTTTTAGAGCTTCAGCAACGCCTTCTGCTGAACAGAAGTTGTTCAGGTTGCTGCTGAGGAGCTGGGGTCAGTGTGAACAGTATTTCTTGGTACTGAGATTGCCTGGTGACCTAAAATGAAAATCGAGGCCTCGAATCTTTTTCTGGGACACTGGTTTGAATCACTGCTGATTGGGACTACTCAGTGTTTATCAGGTGGGCAGGAAAACTCAGCATGGCTCCTTGCTCTGAGTGACAGTTGAGCTACATAATACTCTGGAAGTTTCCAATAAGGCTCCTCAATATTCAGCATTTGCAAGAACAAACCCAGATTTGGGAGATTTAAATTTTAGCAAAGAGAGAGCAAGATGTTGCAGGGAAAAAAAATCAAAAGTGATAATCTGCCACTCAAGTCCTGTTGGATGACCTCGTCTAATTTGCTTTGAATTTTCTGACAGCTTGCACACATTGCACTGCAAATGAGTGAATTTTTCAGTCTCATTCTGCAATGCATTAAGGCTATAGCATTACACATACTTAGGCTGAATTTTCAGACATAATGAGCAGACTTACTCTGGGCAACAGGAATTCTTCAGTTTCAAATATTGATCTAGTCAAAGAATAGAGGAAAATTGAATACTATAATGATAGAATATGCTTCTACTAATCATATAAAACTTTATATTTTTGGTATTGACGTCTTACATAAAGATAACAATATTCATTAGCTTCTAGTTGCAGGCGTAGTGGTGCAAACCATTAATTAGTGTGTCATATAGGACTACGTATGTGAGCTCTGAAAATGATAAATAGGCAATCTGAGACTTAAAGATTTTTGGAAAATTTTGTATGTGAACAGAATCTTAATGCCACCTGAGGAAAATACTTGGAAAATAGCTTAAGTGATATTATTGAAAGTGATTTCACATTAATTTGTATTTCTGTTCAGGCTTAATTTGCCATTATAAACGGAAGGAGTATTTCAAAGTGAGAAAATGAGTGCAATGATTATATTTTATCCTTAAGAATTTTTGGTTTTTTGCATGTTTGGATATAATTGGGGAAGATGAGTGTCATTATTATGTTTTGTTACTGGGGTTTGTTTTATTATGTAAGTTAATTACATTCAATGGAATACTATTTTAATGTGAGCTTTCTCATTATGACCCCAGTCCTGAAAAGGTATAGAAGTGCTTAGCCTTATGTGCATGATCATATAAATATTTAAGCTAAACATTAATAAGGGCAAATGTCTGTTTTCTGATTATTCTTTTTAATTATTATTTGAATATTTCAGACCTATTCTTGCAGAGATTTAAGCAAACATTCACCTTTAAAGAACACTGAAGTCAATGGGAATTGCAGACAGCAAAATCCCATTAAGTTTTTCTCTTCACTTTTAAGCTCTGAATCACTTGTGATCACTGGTCTTACTTGCTTAAAAAGGGTTGCCACAGAGAAGGGCAATGTCATGTTTATTTCAGAAAAATGAAACACAAAATCCCAATCTCTGTGTTTTCCTTTGATTTGTTTTACCACACAGACCATTTCTGATTATGCTGTCTTCCTAATGATGACCCTCTGCTGAGCTCCCTCCAATTTTCCCATGTCTCTCTTGTGCCAGGTTCCCCAAAATTGAACCAAGCATCCAAATGCTGGATTGCATATATTGTTCCTAGTTCCATATATCAGAGGCATAGCGGGGCTGAATTTTAGTGGGAAGGACTAGGGTGTGGGTATAATGAGATAGTTGTGCAAAAAAATGTATCATCTTCTACTCATTGATGGGGAGGATGCAAGACTTTTCCTTATCAAGGGTATGAGTAGGAGAGCTTCACAGGTACCTACATCAATAAACAAGCAAAGAAAGAAATCCACCAAAATACTGTCAGCCTGAAGTAGTGTCTGGTCTTAGACATGAGGTTGGTTATAACCAAAGAACACGTATCCCAATTAGATATTAAGTGTTTTTCATAATGTATAGATTGTAAGATAAGAGTTCAGTGCCTGGAGATACATTACATGGAAAGATGTACAGTGAATCACAAATAGAAGACACAGAAATGTTTTTAACTTTCTCTTAAATCAAGAAGTTTTTTATTTAATCAGTTATATGCAGGAAAGGGCATGAGGTCTAATCAATGCTTCCATCTCCAAGAAAGTGAGACATATCTGTTTTTGCTAGGGAGTGGGAGGTGCTTAAAGAGATTTTGGATGTGGGGAGAAGTGAGGAGCTTTCAGGAAGAAAGATGAAGTTGGGTCACCTCATCTGGAGACTTTAAACACGTTCTACCAACAAAGAGATTTTGCTAATGCATACAACCATAGACAGCAGGTAGGCTGAAACTAGAGCTAGCATGGTTTTTCTTTCTTTATTTTATTTTAGCCTGTGATATAGCTTATTACTATAACTTATTCTCATTTTTTATACAGAGGAAATAAGTATCAATATTTGCTTTTACTTTGATTCAACTAAAGGTAAGGCTTACTTCAGGATAATTTGGCCAGAAGAAGAAATCTGTGGTGTATTTATAACCTGGACATGGAGAACACTATAAAAACTACTCGAGTCTACAGGGTAACAGGCCATGCTTTTATAGAAGCTGTATGGATTGTGGAGTGAATGAGATTACTGGTTAAAAGCTGGTAACGATGGAAGGAAGAAGTGTGTGACTGTTGACAACTACTTCATATTTAGGAAGATGAGGGAGAGGGAATGAAGCCTGGCTTGTGTGGCTTGCCAGGAAGTTTGCACAAGTGTTTTTCTGGTTATGAGATGTGTAGCATCTTAGAGTTTGAGGCTACGCAGTTCCACACTGTTAGTATGCTAGCAGCCACATCAAATCTCTGAAGCCTTAACCCTAAGAAGTAAAAATTGCAAGTTCTAAGGAAAAACACTGAAATCTGAAACAAACTTGCTAAAGCTCTAGACATAAATCTATTTAGGCGTGTTATGTTCAGAAATATCCTTCCAACTTTGTAATCATTTGTCCTGGGTTCAGCTGTAGCAGTCATTTTTCTCCTTCTTAGTAGCCGGTGCAGGTATATCAAAGCAGCCTTCTTGATTTCATGGGAAGGAAACCTAAGTAAAGATATACGTGCTACCTGTATTGTAACCACTCTCCGAAAGTGTACGAGTGAGTCTTGACAGTACCGAAACATTTTTGTTTGGGTGAAACTCTTGTTTGTAGGGGAAGCTAGCTGGAAGCCTAGACATTGATTTAAAACATCAAAATAAGACTCTGGACTGTTGAACAGACTCTAACGTGGCCCCTTATGTATTGCCTGTCAGTTTATCAAAAGTGAAAAATAGCTTTAGGAAACAAAAAAATTCTTTAAATGTAGTTGAGAAAATGGATCCATTTTATATAAAAATGATACATTTAAGTAATTTCTTCTATTTATTTTTACTTTAGCTTTTCTCTAGTTAGAAAAATCTAGTATGTTCACACTGAAAATCTGTTAGTAGTAGGTTTACTTAGACTGTTTTTCTCAGCCTTTTCCCCTGTTCCTTTTAATTAGCGTAATCTGCAGGTTTCAGCAACCCAGCTGTGTGGATTATAGTATCTAGTAACTTTTCAGGCAGCTCTGCTGTTGTCTTTGAATACCCTGAGGGTCTAGCATATGGTTTGTTAAGATTAAAGTCAGATACTTGTTTAAGAAATCTTTCAGTGGGTTTCAGAAAGAGAAAGTTAACATGGGGAAAAGTTAAAATGATTGCCTGAAGATTAGACACACTTGGGAAAGGAATATTGTGCTGTATAAGATGATGCTAAAACTTTTGGAAATAGCATGACCTTGGTTATGGTGGGGTGTGTACATACATTCCTCTCGCTCAGGCTGAAAAGCTATGACTTTTTTTTAATGAACCAAATCCTTCCCATGGTTGTAATTAGTGTTTATTCACTTCAAATAGCGTTTGTCCACTTCAAAATCATACAATGTGGTATTATTCCATTAGCAGTAAAATATGTGGCTCTAGGCTGTTGAATTGAAGTGGGTAATATGGAAAGCACTGCTTTTGGGGGCTATTATTCTTGCCTTCTCATGACAAGAACCAAGAAGGCAGCTAGGGGACAATTTTAGGTAATGTGACAGTATGGTCAGTTGCTTAAATGAGTGCTGGGATTAAAGTTTGTGAAGGAACAAGAATCTGAAGTTAAATAATTACTATAGTGTCAAGCAGTACCCAAAGTTCCAGCTTCTGCAAACCAGTGTTTGTATGGTTTGGGGTACAGTTTGAGGCTTCCATCAAAAAAAACTCCTTTCCCCCATCACAACTGGACAACCAACTTACCCTTTTATCCAGATCATTCTCCCACTGCTTCTGAGCAACTTTATCCATCATAACTTTTCCTACTGGAAAACATTAAAGAAAATGAGCTTTGTATTTCTTTTTGTTTCTAGATAAATTATGTTCTTTCTCATAGGTAGTTCCACATACAATTTCTTCCTAGGTCTCATGATTAAGCTTCCTAGTGAGTCTTACAAGATGCTGTGGGACAATGGCTTGGATCCACACTATTGCTCCTCCCTTTGCAGCATTGAAGTGACACACTGCAAAGGGCTAGCAAGCTTCCCTGTGCACATGAACTGCCTTTGTTGTGGCTACGCAGGTTTTCATATTTGAGGTTTGGGTGTAAGGGAGGCAGAAAATATTCTCTAAACTGGCCCTGTGCTTTGGATCCAGTGAAGCTGTTGCTAAAGTAATTTTGAAATGCAAGTTTTAAGGTTTGGGGACAGCGCAGCTAGTTGCTTTTTCTTATTTGCTGTTGTCTATTCTTTTCCTCTACCCACTTTTGTCTGCAGACAATAGCAGAATGGAGTGTTTCATGAGAGTCTTCTGTGATGCCTTCAAAGGCATAGATACTATAAAATTGTTTAATTTCATGCCCCAGAAGATTTGAGGATTGAGCAATAGACATATAATTACAATAGTTAATCATAGTGGGTTTTTTTAGAGTTTCCATTAGGTTGAAGGGCAACAATAAATTCCAGTCTTTCCATTCCCCATCTAGGATTTCAAAAAGTTTCAGTAAAAAATGCTATAAATACTTTGCAGACTATAGGAGTATGAGGAAGAGAAGCAATAAACAGATAATGCAGAAATCCAGTCAACTCATTCAATCTCTTCAGGCTATCTTTTGCTGTGGTTTGCATTTTCTGGTTTAGATTATAATGTCTATGGAGTACACAGTACTTAGGTGGTGCTAATACCAGCAACCTCAGGGTTAAATTCACGTCAACATTAGATAAATTGAAAATGAGAGAAATTGAAGAACATGTGGAAACAATGAAAGGAAGCTTGGCTTCAAGTGTTGGCAGCATTGGTGAAAAAGCTCACCAATTTTGTTCTCAAAAGGGTACAAAATGAAAATGCAAAATCTCTTATGACAGAAATGCCAGAAAATATTCTTAAAATTACAACCCAAATTCTAGATAACGAGAATTGGTCCTTAACCGAGGAATTTAAAAACTTTATCTTTAAAAATGCTAAAATTGCTGTGACTAAGAGCACAGAGACAAATTCAAAGGGAATAAAGACAATGATAAGAAATCCAGTATTGGAACACAAGCAGAGCAGTGAATAGAAGGAGTGAGAAATAAAGAGATAGAGCTGTCTAGAAATACTTTTTCTGGAAAGATATCTCGAATAATAGAGTTCCTACAAAGTTAAGATATTTAGCAGGACAAATCTTGGATGTCTCTTCACTCATATTTTCAATTTTAATTGATAGAAATAAAAATGGATGTTTTCACTTTATTTGGTCCAAACTGGACTATGTAATTTAGTTGAAGTTTTTAATAAGTAAAGCTGTCCATCAGTTTCACTTTTTTTCATCCTCCTGATTCCATCTGTTGGCTGGATTCCCTGATGGGCTGTGCTTTTTGTCATGATGCCTATGACATGGTAATTGCAGGTTTCATATGTCTGTGTACACAGTGCAGGTGGAGGTGACTACTCCAATGCTATGGTGAAAAGGGTTTCCTAACCCAGGCAGAGGGGTGGTGTGAAAAAGAATACAGTTTCACAAGGAGCAGACTGAAAAGAACTGTCACAGATCCACACCCAAGCCTGGCTTCACGAACCAAAATGCATCAACTCAATTTTGTGAAAGTTACAGAGATTTAGACATCTTGCAGAATGAGACTTTGGCAACTTAATGCTGCTGTTCTTTAGATTTTCTCATCTTTTAAACTTTTTTTTTTCTGATTTGAAACAGAATGCAGCTTTGAATGTTGTCACTGCACTCAACTCCTTAAAGAACAAAACCCATGACTATAAATGGAGAAATATGGCTGATGAACAGCATAAAAATGTGTCATGAACTGTTCACAGAGCTGAAAGCAGGAATCAGTCTATTGTGCTTCTCTGGCATTCACAGATCATGAGTACCTGGGCAAGTGCAAAATTGTCTATTATACACAGAGCCTGTCTATTGCAGCTTCTTGTATGGGATTTGCTAGAGCAAGAAATAAAATTTGATTTTTAATGAAATAATTAAAATTAATTAAAAGAGAGTGCTGTGAAGTCATCTAGTCACAAGTCAGGAACAACAGCATATGATTGAGATGATGCGCCACAGGACTTTAAGAGGAAATTTCATGTGACACAATCAGTTGCATAAGTGTTCATAAAACCCTCCATGGAAGACTTAATACTGCAAAATGTAATTGCAATTTGATGATACGGAATTTACAAAGAGCAAATAGGTAAACTCTTAAAAAAAATTATTCTCAGCAATTATTTCTGCTTGTCAAAATCACTGCAAAAGAAAGTTTGAAGGAGACTGTAGTGGAGAATTTTATTCATCTGACATTAAGTTGGCAAAATGAATTTCTTTGTGTTTCTAAATGGAAAAAAATGCAATTATTCACAACAGGTTTTCATAGGTCTCTGAAATTACTGCTTTATCATAGTAATGCATTACTGACAGCAAATTTAGTAACACGAACCTATTAATTCAATTAAGGGAAAGATGTACAGTGAATTCAGTATTTGCATGCAGGTTGTTATGTACAAATACACAAATGTCACAAAAGAAGAAAATAATTGCTTTGTCTACCTCGAACTTATTCTATGGCTATACTTCTATTCCTGGCTTGCTTTTTTTTTTTTTTTTAAATAAAAAGAATATCTATTTAACAGGTTGGAACTGTTCGTACACTTTTGGTGGTCATCAAGCAGACTAATAAGCTGAGAGGTGTTATAAAAATGGTATATGTTCATAGAAATATATTGATTGCAAAAGCCTAATGTAGAGGAGGGTGGCATAAGAACAGGCCAGAGATTTTCGACTAATTATTCTGCATGTGCCTATCAGGGAAGATATCCTATTATTTAGGTGTAAGGGTCTAAAATAGAGGGGGCAGAAATGCTGAAAATGTTGTTCATCTTCAGCTTGTGATGTTTTTTTCTGGCTGGTAGTGTGCCAGAAAGCCAATATTTTTAATGAGTCTGATGGACCTTTTAGAGTTCACGTTTCTGTTCTCCCAGGGTAGTTGTAAATTTTTTAAAAACAGAAATATAGTGTTTTCCAGGAGCTAGCAAAGACTGATAAATTCATTCAAAAGCAACAAAGGATTTAACACTGAGATTTTAACTCTCAAATTTCAGGGCTTTCAGGTTCATTTCTAAAACTAAAACCACACACAATAGAAGTCTGGATAGGTTGGTTGGGAGTAGAGTCCTTACCTGAAATTCTTATTACTTTGTTATTTATCACAAGTTTTTGTAGGGTTTCCAGACTTAACTATTAATTGCTGTTGGCATTTTCAGATGCCAGCTGTAGTAGTGGATTGAGTTACAAGTGGTGGTATTAGAAATTCCACTTATTCATAAATCCGTGTGTTGGAGATCATTGGTCTAATTGTAGCCTGGATGTCTGTTCTCATCTGGCATAGATGTGTACATTTGGATAGCTACTTTTGAACAGGTCATTTAGTTATTTTCAGGATTGTTTCCAAAAGGGGCATCTAGGTATGCCTAATTCTGTTCTGGCAGGAGCTGCTGGTTCCAGCACAGGTTGTGGTTTCAGAGGCATGGTTTAGATAGGCCACTGTAAAACTGTTACTGCACTATGATATAGTGTAGGTGAATCGTGAACGTAACTGTGTGACTGGTTGATGCAGTTTTAGAGTGGGTTGGTACTACAATTATTACTAAGGCTACAGTGGGCTGGTTACTGCAGGGCTTAACAGGGGTTGATGAGCTAGGTTTGTGGTCACTGTAAGTAGCTGCCACACTTTTGGTTCAGTGAGTTAGGGAATAAATGAAATTGTTTATCAAATGAATAAAAAAAAATAAAATATGAACTTTCTTTCTTCAGAGTATGTCAAGGATACTAGTATGTTACAGAGCTTTCAGGCTGAGTTCTGAGCTCCTAATTGGGCCATCAGCCAATAAGCCTGCTTAATTAACAAAACCTGCATGAAGGGAGGGGCTGAACCGTGATGCAACTGTTCTTTTAGTGCACCTCTCTAGAAAAAGGCCCCTGGAAATGGTACCACTATCCAAGTATTTGGGAGGGACTTCCCTTAGGATTTCTTTAGGTGTAAACCTAAAGCAAAGGATTCTGTCCTTACAATGGCAGTTGTTCCAGACAAGTTTGGGTAAGAAGAGAACAGCTGCTGTGCTGCATTGTAAATTTTCCATTCTTAACAATGGCTGGATAGCAATGCACACACTTTATATTTGAGGATTTATAGCATCTTTATATTTCATGGTTAAATATTCTACTTTTCTTGGTGTAAAACTCTCTGAAGAGAGAATGATATAGGAAATCTGTCTAGTATCACTTATTTTTGTATACCTAAATTTATTACTCTGTGTATGGGCCTTTCAGTAGGCTGATCCCTGACTTAAAGATTGCCTTTTGATTTAGGCTTTTACGAACTAGACTGCTTACCTGCCTACATCTTAGTGTGTTAATAAGATACATTCTTAGCATTTATTTTTATGAACACCTGGATTCTTTTTTTCTTGTTAGAATTTATTCTGTTGTGAATCATTTTTTGATCATACTTATCTGATCAGGATACTGGAACAGTACGAATACTGTTATAAACTAATATTTGGCTGATATTTGGACTTGACCTTGGTTATATACTCTTTTACAACTTGAGCTGAAGATCTGCATACTGCTGATGTAAAGTCAGACCAAAAAACTACCAGGACCGGTATAATGGCAAAACTTACACCAGAAGGCCTTGGAAATTTCAGATCTGAGCATCTTTAGATTTTGGTGCTGATCTGAGAATAAAGACACCAAAGCCTACTTTTGATCCTACAGCTGAAATGTTGGTTGAGTTTTGAGTCATCTGTCTTCCTGCCTGCTGTCTGTTGTATCTGTTTAGAGCATAACCTTTGGGAGGCAGGGGCTATCAGGAGTCTGTAAAGTTACTGAGCACAGCAGATTGAAAATCACATGTGAAGATTCCAGGAACTGCGAGGCTGTGGGTTTGTGTTAGGATTTGATCCAAATTAACAGATTGTTGTTGCTGATCACTAACATCTTAATTTCCTCTCTTCTCTTTGCTCCAGACTGTGCTATGTGCCACTTATCTTCTGCCAGCTTTGGCAGTTATCTAATCGTGTGTTTAGAACTTGCTAAATTGGCAAAAAGTAATCCAGGGTAGGGGGGGGAAAAAGGGAGTATTTTTAATGCCAGGCATGACAGTTGTCTAGGAAGCCTGTTCTGAGTGATCAGGGAAGACTGAGAAAGAGGAATACAGCAAGGAGGAAAGAACTGGGTTGTTAAGAGTGAAAAGAATAAAACCTGTTTCCAGCAGTAAACTCTTAGTTCAGGTCCACTGAAATGAGAAATCATGTAATAGGGGTTGTGCATCCTTGTGATGTTTCTCTCCATTTTTGATTGTGCTACGTGAATAGCTTCACACAGGTATACACAGACATTAACAGGATAAGGTAACAGGCTAAATCTTGCTAACCACACATGAGACATTAGTGTGAATGTATTTCAACATTTGATACTTATAATTGGTAAGGTAGCAATGTAACTCGCTGATTTCCATATCCCTCTAACTTTTGTCACTTCTTCGATCTGGAAAAATGCAAAGCAACATAGGAGATTATTAAGAAAACTCATTCCAGTTATTTCTACCTCAATTACTTTTGCAATTTTTTGGTGCAGATTGAATGGGAGAAGGAAGGAAGGTAATACAGATTTCTCAACAGACTATTAATATTTTGAATCTTTTTGAGATATTACTGGAGTTTGTGAGTACAAGCAGGGGACAGTAGAACTTCTGAAAATATCCAGACTTGGAGGTTAGTGATCATTATGTACTGCCACACACAATTCTTTGAAAGTCATGGAGAGCCATATGGATGTTTTTTCCTTAACTAAAAAGTAAATCCAGTTTCTGGGAACAGATGCTCCTTTGATAAAGCTCTGCCAATAGAGCATGGCAGTTCGGCAGTGTTGTGTGTTAACAGTGTATTCAAAGAGCAAACCCAACATGGCATCAAGGATCAGACTCATTTTCACTGAGAGATCAAAGCAGTGAAAACCAAAGCCACTTTGAAACTTGCGTAAACTTTGTACAAATAAAAAGTGCAGGCATGTGGCATGATTAAATGATCTGAAGATATATTTGAGGGGCAAGTTCTAAGCAAGTGAAGTGCAGATTTGGTGTAGCTCTTCCCAAACTGTCTTGCAGAAAAAGGAAATATGACCGTATGCTTTTGATATTTGAGCAAGCCCATTTAGCAAGTCAGGAGAGAAGCAGTGTGGCAAAAGTGGCAAGATTGGAGGAGTTTTTATAAAAATACATAGCTAATCCTTTGCATTCTGAAGTATCCTACAAATCTCTGTTTTGAAACAAGTGAAGGAATGGAAAGTCATTGGAAGGAGTGGAAAGAGGTAAAAGTGTTCAGGAGAGGCGTAAGGAGCCAGTAATTCCTAATAGACCCTCCAGGTGTCATCACAAAGACAGGTGAAACTTTGCCATTTGGCTGAAGTTTGACAAGTAAATTGGTCAGCTCATGTGCCGCTGGAAACAGTAATGATGCTCACTAAAAGCAACCATGTATTTTCAATGTTAATATTGGACTTTATTGCTTACAGACAGAATGAGGGAAATCAGAGGGGTAAATCTCTGTTAGAGAGCCACAGTGCCAGCAGGTTGGATATGAGCTGATTTCAAATGGCAGCAGCCTGTGATGCCAGCAATATCCCAGAAATGCACATAGCACAGTGCCAGCCAGGTGGTCTTTACAGCCTTGTTGAAACTTCTGAATTTCTCCTGTGAATCAACACACTCTGTTTCTTCTTATCATTGTGTGAAAGGCAGATGCTGAAGCAGATATATTTGGACCTCATTCTATGTTCTTCCAGTGTGCAGCGCAAGGTAAACCTCTGTGCTTAACATGACAGCTGCCACCTCTATTCCTTCCATCTTGCTCTTTTGCCACTGATACGATTGCATTATGATTCAGTCATCAGTATAGGGCAGGACAGCAAAGCTGCTCAGGAGCTTGCTGGTGTATTTATTTCTTGTGGGAAGATGCATGCTTGACTAAACAAAACCTCTGGTTTCCAAAGTTCTCGAGTTTGGAAGTTTTGTAGTTTTAAATTTAATCCAGAGTTTTGCTGTTAGAAATACTTGCTGTTAAACTGCAGCAAAAAGGTTTTGAAAAATTTAGCCTGCTCTTGAAATAGGGAATTGTAGGTTAGGCAATCATTAAGTTATAACATGCTTTGTAAAGAAGCTTTGTGACTTGTTACAAACAGCAGTTCCTGAAATCAGCTAGGACTAGATAAAATTAGTGGTTTCTCACAAGAACTAGTTCCTAACCAGCTGAAGCTGACCTTGTAGTTTGGAGAGAACCCAAGAGAACTTTGAGCGTGTGCAAAACCAAGGGGTGAAGAGTGCATGGTGAGGAAGACCTATGGGCTTCATCCTCTACAACCCTAAAAGACCACCACCAGGAGACAGTGCGCAGGCGCAAGAGGGAGGAGCCCTAATTTTAATACGAAGCAGGGACAAGTCATACATATGTATAGGTGTATTAGGAAATCTCATGTATATGCAACAGTTACTGTATAAATTTAGAGCAAATTGTCACGCCAGGTGCTCACGGCTTTGGTGGGACTACCCTCCGTGCTGCCCAGCGCTGAATAAACAACTACTTTGCAATCTTACAGATTATGGAGTCTGCTTTCTGCACGTCAGTCTGTTTTGCTCTGCATGGCCACATGTGTGACAAATGTGGGGCTTTATGGTCTTCATCACATATCTGGCCACATTGCTCAACTCCTATGCTGTATTCAGACTTAGGATCAAATTGGCTAGGGGACATAAAAACAGCTGAGGCACAGATAGGAGCCACAATTTCCAAATGCATAGTGTAGCAAAGCTAAACTAGTGTGAGGACAGGCAGAGATAAGCAAAAGCTTAAATGCACAAGAAACCACAGTCCCCTGCAATGAGAAGCATTTCTTTGTGTCCTTGCAGCTCCGCTTGCTATGGCACCGATGATTTCCTGTTACCTGGGAAATAGGCATTAGATTAGTATTTACCCCATGAAATTTCTGATAAATTAAGTGCCTTTTAATCTGTTTTTATTGTTTATGGCAATCTATTTAAAATAGAGTACACTTAATTCAAACAATTTGCAGGAGTTTCTTTTGGGGAAAATTGATATGCTGAGTAAATCCTCTTTGATGTTTTCCTGTGGAAGGTGCTGTTGGTATCTTGACTGTTTTTAGCTTAAACTTCACATAACCACAGGACTCTTTCTATGAGGCAGTAGCTTTCTCTTGCTAAGTCTTTATGGTAATGCTATACATATGTAGAAATCAGTATTGCCTGCTCCAGCATTAGAGGCAAAAGTTGATATCTCTATCATGAGGGACTTACTAATATGATATGTATCTCTGACAATAGGTAGGCATAACAGCAACATCTAGAGATAAGAAGCAGCAGGGAAATGACAGCACACTGATCTATTCCTACGCAGAAAATAGGGAGAATGTGGGAAAACTGTACACTAATCTATTCTCACTAAAAAGTCCCCAAAACACATTTGTACTATTGTTTGTTTAAGTAAGGGTCTCTTACAAAAAAAGCAAGGTGCAAAGACAAGGCACAGGTTGGAGAAGCTGTAAAAAGGTAATAATTACTAGGCTATGCTGTCCTAAAATTACATATTAGTGCTTAGGGAACTTTGCAGTTTGGTAATTCAGCAAACTTACTGTACAGTCACCTAGACTGAAAGGAGCACGTTTTCTTTATTATTGTCAAAATTAAGACAGTTAATTTTGCAATTTCAGTGAAGGACAGAAATACAGTTTTTACATTTCTGACCAAGTCAATTCTACTTATTGTTTAATGAATGCAGGTGGAATGAGTGGATGGAACCAAAGAAACACCAAACCACTGCTGGTCTTAATCCTTTTGAGAACTGATTTCTGAATTTAGAACCATTATTAGCAAACTAGTATACAGATATACGTGAATGTTATGTGTGTCACTTTTGCTGTAGTATTTTCTGATTTATTTCGGTAGAAGAAGGTAATATGTAATGAAAAATATTTCTGAAAATTTAACCAGATTCTTAATATAATACAACCATGAAAAGTTCATGATTTAATAAAATACATTTCTAATTAGCCCTAACTCTGGGATTTATACATTTATTTATTTATCTATCTATAATGAATGTTAATTTCTGGCCTAACACTTTAGAATTTCTTCTAAACAATCTAATATCTTTAACCATAATCTGATATCTTTAGCAAAACAACAATTTTTTTCATGATTTGTTAAAATAAATCACTTGACAGCATATCTTTTAGACTGTATAAGTGTGCAAATACTTCTAGCTTCCACAATTTGCAAATACTAAGACTACACTAGTCCTCTTGCTGTTAAATTGTGTTCACCATGCTACTTAAAAATAACAATATTCAGAACAAATAAACCCTGAAGTAACATAAACATGAGTGATTTACGTTTTCATTTGTTATATTAGAAGTTAAGAGAACTTAGTTGAATCAAGAGTAGCACATATTTTGTTTTCTTTAGACCATATAGTAAAAAAAATGAGTAAGTTTAAACTGTCATTAATGCAGACGTTAGCTTTTCCATTAAAAACCACTTATCCTTATACGTCTTTGGACTCCAATGCGCATTGAGTCACAAATTGCTGTGTAAAAGAGAAGCCTAAGCAGAGAAAGATGGGCTTTTACTATAAGTGAAGAGCTGTTTGATCTGGAAGGCTTCGTCACACCATCTGTGGCATTGTTTTTGAAACTGGTCCTTGTTACTCCTTTCCATGATTTGGCTATATTGGTCATAAACATTTGTTGTTGTTGACTCAAAATTTTTAACTCTTGGGAAGAAGTGACTGTAGCAAATTGTGATCTCTGTAGGGTGACAATGCCTGGAATTCCAGGAGGGTGCTGAGGAAAGGTGCCCTATTTCTGTAGAGGGGCGCTCCAGCAGGGACTGCTGGTAGGTGTTTCGGAGCTTACGTCCAGTAACTAGTGCCTTTCCCGACTGCATCGTATGTTTAGGTTCAGCATTATTTATTCCAGTTCCTATCTCTAATGGCTCTAAGAATCACACCCAGTGACTATGTTCGCTTCTCCTGAAGGGCTTCTCGTTTGTAGTTGGACTCAGTCTCCTTACAGATTTCTTTTTCTAATTTAGATAGTCAGCATGCTTGTTTATAGAATCCTCGTATTTTTAAAATGCTTGAAGGGAATGATTGCTGGGAAAAATAGCTCCAGTTGCAAATCTCTGTCCTGGGTGCTTCGGTGGTATTGGTAGTCTGAAGAAAACAAAGAAGAATTGATTTTCTCTACAGTGCACACACAAATTGCCAAGATATAAGCATCTCTCTGTACACAGCATTGTTTATCCCACCTGTGTTCTTTGACCCTGATTATTCATTTTCACTTCTGGAATGGCTTTTATTTGCACATGTAAGACCAAAGCAGCCTGACAATGCAGGACATCCATGTGATCCATGTGCAAAACATCCAGATGAATTTGGTTATTGAATATATACTACTCACAACCTGATGGACAGTTGCATACTCACAGATGTGTAACCAGATTGTTTTTCATCTAATTTTGGAAAATGGGATTGTATTGTGTTTGCATGGCAAGGTTTGGTAGTGGGAAGGCTACAGAGGTAGCTTCCGTGAGAAGCTGCTCAAAGCTTCCCTTGTCGTACAGCCAATGCCAGCTGGCTTTAAGATGGACCCACCACTGCTCAAGGCTGAGCCTGTCAGCAATGGTGGTAGCAAATTTGGGGTAACACATTTAAGAAGGGGGAAAACTGCACAGGAACAACTGCAGCAGGTGAGAGGAGTGAGAATATGTGAGAGAAACAGCCCTGCAGACACCCAGATCAGTAAGGAGGGATGGGAGAAGCTGATCCAGGTACCAGAGCGGAGATTTCCGTGCAGCCCATGGTGAGGCAGGCTTCTCCCTGCAGCCCATGGAGGGTTATCATGGAGCAGCTCAGGGAGGACCCCGGGCCAGAGTGGCTGAGACAACGTGTGATCAACTGACCACAACCCCCACTTCCCATCCCCCTGCACTGCTGGGACGTTAGAGAGCACGGGACTGAAGTTGAGCCTGGGAAGAAGGGAGGGGTGGGGGAAAGGTCTTTAAAATGTAGTTTTTATTTTCTCATTCTCCTACTCTGATTTGATTAGTAATTAAACTAATTTCCCCAAGTCGAGTCCGTTTTACCCATGACTTAAATTGGCGAGTGATCGTTCCCTGTCCTTTTTCTGATCCATGAGCCTTTTGTTTTATTTTCTCTCCCCTGTCCAGCTGAGGAGGACAGTGATAGGAGCAGCTTTGGTGGGTATTTGGTGACCAGCCTGGGGCAATCTACCACAAGGACACTTAGCACATAGAGGAATTGGTAGTTTACGGATTTCTCACAGGATTAGTAGAGAGCTAGCTTTTGCATTGATTCTCAGCAAAACTGAAAGGGCAGAGTATAGATGTGCTTTTTGTTCAGATTTCAAATTATCATAAATCTCTTCTTTGGCGTCCTTGTATATTTATTCATCTAGATTATTAGAATTATTGTATTACTTTCTTTTTCTTTGTAAATTAATGGGAATAATAGCAGAAACTTCTTTCAGTGAATGTGTTTACATTCGTAAAAGGATGATTAAATTAACAACCAACTATTAAATGTTAATCAGAATGAGACTGCTGAATGCCTAATTCTGCAGTCTGACTTGAGAGATTTACCTTTTTTCCAAAACAAGTAAACTCAGTGTACTGTTGATTACTGAATTATTAAAACCATTATTGATTTATTAATGTAACTAGCCTAGATTATTGTATTCACCTCATAGGTGTATGTGCCAAAAATGGTGCAAAACATCATTTTGATTAAGTTTTTTTTCTCCTTAAGATCCATTTCTTTAGATGTGGAAGAATCTTGGATGTTCACTATGATGTTTTCATAATTTATCAAAAAAAAGTAAATGAAAATACTAGCCTTCCTAATACAAAGTCCAAAGCTGAAAATATATAATTACACAAATGTTCTTGTAAAGTGAAACAAATCAATATTTAATATTGGTTCTGCATCTGGTCTTAAGGTTCCAAATTAATGGAAACTGAACCTAAGCAATGGATTTCTTAGGTTTATATCCGAGGAAAGCATTTAATTTTCCATAAATTGAATCAAGAGGGATAAGGCCAGTGCTCACATTTTAGAGGACACTGAAAACTCAGGATTGGAGCTTGCATCTTAAAGTCAATAACAGTGCCCTAAATCCTGGATGTCTTTATAAGAATGTCTCCAGCTCATAAATGTGCTTGTGCAAAGTACTTTGTTATGAGAGAGATTTAGTAGGTTAAAGGAGAACTGAAAGTTGTGAAGATGTAGGACAATTTCTGAAGGTAAAGAAATTTTTTCTTGTGTGAATGTGGGGAAGAATGAGATAGTGTCAGTTTTAAATCTAACTGGTTGTTGCTTTTGTTTGTTTGGTTGGTTTTTCCGAAGGCTGAGCACGCCTGGCGCTGGGCTCGG
>NW_009921565.1:0-16006 GCF_000696875.1 Nestor notabilis | reverse complement strand
GAAGCATCACCTGCTGGACAAGACTTAGAAGCCTTATCCCCTCTAAGTAACAAACTTGCCAGCTCATAAAACTTATGTTAGCAAGAAGGAAGCCACCATCAGAGGGCTTATGCCATCTCCATCTGCTGTGTAGGAGGAAAAGAACACGAGCATCTGGGTTACTACAAAGAACTGGAAGAAAAAGTGCTCATATAAAAGCTCAGAAGGGAAAGAAGTTTGAGCATTAACAGGCAGCGATATTAGCTCGCTCTTTCCACACTGGGCAGACCAGGATGGCCACAGTAGCAACGGTATCCAAGCAGACCTGTGCTGTGACAAGGGGAGAGCAAGGAGCCAGAGCAGAGCAGCCCAAAAAAATGCACACATTGAGAGCTGGCTGAGATATGTCAGGATATTTATACAGCACAGGAACAAAACTCAGGTTCTCTGTCCCTTTAGCTGGTTTCCATCATAGCATGGTGGTTATTATCAGAGCCATGCAGCTCGTTTAGTCGTGTTTATTCAACGTGTTTGAACACTACTCTCTCGCTCCAACCCCATCAAAAAGGGAAACATCATCATTAAACATCATTTCTGTACAATTAAACATCCAACTACTCCTAGTTTGCAGCACGAAGAGGCTCGACTCCAAGAGAAAACCTAGCTGCTGTCTTTAGTTGTAACAGGGACAACAGGAAACAACCAAGCCAAAGGGAACTGAAGTGTTCAAAATCAAGTAGCCGAGGCCCCCAGTGCCAGGGGTTAGTGGTGGCCTTGGCAGTGCTTGGGAATGGTTGGACTGGATGAGCTTAAAAGGCTTTTCCAACCCGGTTGATTCTAGGATGAGACACAGATTTCTAATCAAAGTTGCCACTCTCAAAGCTAAGTCACCACCAGAAACCAGAACACGCTTGTTTTGAGAAGAATCATGCCTTCAGCCTCCTATACCATGCCACAGGCAAGGCAAAAGGATGGGTTTTAATTCCTTACAACCTTTTAATATCTAGAGAAAGGAAAAACTGCTGTACTTGAAGGAGATTTGTATCATATTAAATCCTTAAGGGACATGAAGGGAGATAAAACCAGATAACACTATGTGGCTCTTCTCCTTTCTGGAACTTAATCCTAGCACGCGAGAAGACAACTCACCCTAGAGAAGAAGTTTTATTTATGATGCTATTACATTTGTTTAAACAACAGATAAGCTCTTCACATGTTGAGCAACATTTGCAGGAATTGGCACTGGTACATGGTCAGATAATGCCCTGCTGGAAAGAGGCATTTTATAACTGGGACAGATCCCAAAGACTGTATTTTTAGCTGTAGATTTGTTTGCTCCTCCAGGTCAAAGATCAGTTTGCCACAACCAAAGAGGACCACAGCCAGTATATTGAGACAAGATAAAATCCTTCTGTAGAGAGAGGGGGAACAGGCAGCTCACCCAAAATTAGGGCTGAAAAGCAATTTAAAAGACGAAGATAGCTGTGTCAATGGAGTTATAAATGTTTAAACACACATGGTTTATTATTTTATTAAGATTAAACAAACATTGAAGACACAAATCCATATGTACAAAGCCAATTTATTGCATTGGTTTAGGGAAATTTATGGGCTTGGAGGAATTCAAGCATTCCAGCAGTCACGAGACAGTAAAAAAAACAACAGCATATCCTAATGACAGATGCTGGTTTCTATGTAAAGCCCTTTTTGTGGACATCACAAAACTCACACACAGTACCTGGAGGTCCTATATTACACCTAGATTAACATCTGAGTAACTTTAATAGAGAAAATTCCATTAACTCAATGACTTTCCACGGAATTTGCACAAGGCATTAAAATAAGGTATTTGTAAGCCCTTGAGCTACCACAACCACCAAATAGTTTTATGCAAGCTTTTCCTATGAAGAAAAGCAACCCATTAAATGTGGTTTGAGAGAACTCATAACCATCAACTGCAGATCCAAGATCTAGTCTAGCATTCATCTCCAATGCCAAGAGGGACCATTCCATCCCCTCATGCCTGGTCCTCCCCCTCCTTATACCTGTAATAAAGAGCAGCATAAATAACTCCTTTAGTCAGATCTGCTCCAATTCAGCTTCCTACTGGTGCCAGCACAAAAGGAGGAGGAAAAGAGGAGCAGCTGGATCTGGATGAGGGCTTCATAACGGAGAGAACTCCCAACCTCCAACACTGGCAAGTAGCTACTCAAGAACTTAGATGTCGTGGTAGCTCTGCTGCTTTGTGGGTGATCCTGCACTAAATGCTAAGCAGAAGGAGCTGGTTTATTTGCAGCACAAACAATAACATGTCCAGAGGCACTGCTGTGCCTTAAATTCATAACCCAGCTTCCTTCCCAGCTATTAGTAGCTAAGCCTTTCTTGTAAGCATTCCCATTGCTAAGTAGGAGAAGTGGCTGCCTTATGGAGAAAGTCCTCTTGGCAGAACATAGTGGAAGTTTCTTTCTTCCCCTGCAGACACTGGTCTTGCAACTGCTGGAAGGAGATGGTTTCTCCTTTTGCCAACCCAGAAACCAGCACATCCGTAGTACCAGCTGCTCTCTGCTGGAGTTGGAGAGATGTCCCCATACTTGGTGTTACCAAAGGACTTCTCTGTGCAAACAGCTCCGTGGTTTCAGGCATGACAGTCACTAAGGGAGAGTTCTGCTTTGCTTCGGTGGGGATGGAAGGGAGGAATAAGATGACTTTGCAGAATACACTTGAAATGAGGCTTAAGGCTGCTATAATTTGCATCTAACCTAAATATTTTCATGAAGCTGCTGTTCAAGAAACCCATGACTTTAGGAACAAGTCCTTCCAAATAAACAAATCCAAAACACCAGCTTTGCTTGGCACATTCAAACTGCTCTTCAGAGAGCAGCTGCGCAGAAAAGGGCACACACAGCTCCAGGAGGACTTGGAACTCAGACACAGCTCGTGGAGAGAAGGAGGTATCACAGCATTACACTGCACTTGGAGTGCTACATAAACCCAGCCTGACTGAAAATGGACAAAGTGCTTCCTTCGGGGTTGTCCATGTGATGCTTCCTCATTTTTCCTTACAATCATCCCAAAACAGCCACAGCAACTAGAATACACTAAAATCACCACTAATCCACTTTACAGAGGGCTGCAAGACGTGGTGGACCAACTATTTTAAGTATGTGGAGGCATCACACCAACCAGTACAAAGCATCAACAACAGAGATACTCCTGCCCAGCCTAAATGACACTGGAATGTACACACAGCCTTAAGCAAGAAAAAACAGGGGGGGAGAAGGGAGAAACACCACCAGCAAAAAGCCCGTTCATGGATCTGGAAAGAACTATGGAATTTTCCCTTCATGCAACTCCCAGAAACTTACTGCAACTGATGCTGACTTCAAACTATGTTTTAAGAAGCTCAATGGACCAATGGCTCTCCCGGAAAGTAGTGCAAAAAAAGCTTTACAGATTTTGTTATGAAGTTTCTCTCCTTTCTATTGGAAAAGTTCTTTGCTTCAAATGGTCTAAAGGCATAAACACATGAACATTTCTCTGTTGAGACACTAAAACATGCACAACTATTATGCAGTGCACAGATATATTCAGGAAACAAGGGGGTTTGAGTTTGGTTGACTTAAAGAAGTCTTAACTAGGGGGGACTGAAAACAGAAGTACTTTTTAACCTGTGTTACTCCAATGTCTGCAGCAGTGTCATTGTGTGGTGAAGCAGCAGGTTGGTTTTCAGTCAAGGCCTCTGAGTATCACTGGGCTGCAGTGATGAGAGGCAGCTTAAAAGAACCAAAAGTAAACTGTCCATTGAAAGAAAGAAGTGAGAAACTGGTTTGAACAGAGCTAAGGGATACCTGGCTTTGTTGTCCAATAGAGCCACCTGTGACCTGGTAAGTGTATTTCTGTAAGGTGATTTCTACATCAATCAGTTATTTTTCTATGCTGCACCTGCTTTGCACACTTTCATTAAGGTCTTGATGATAGAATCATAGAATCAACTGGGTTGGAAAAGACCTTTAAGCTCATCCAGCCCAACCATTCCCCAGCACTGCCAAGGCCACCACTAACCCCTGGCACTGAGGCCTCGGCTCCACGGGCTGGGAACACTTGCAGGGACGGTGACTCCAGCCCTGCCCTGGGCAGCCTGTTCCAATGCCTGAGCACCCTCTGGGCAAGGAATTGTTCCTCAGCTCCAGCTAAACCTGCCCTGGGGCAGCTTGAGGCCGGTTCCTCTGGTCCCATCCCTTGTTCCTTGGGAGCAGAGACCAGCCCCCTCCTGGCTCCATCCTCCTGTCAGGCACTTGCAGAGAGCGATCAGGTCCCCCCTGAGCCTTCTCTTCTCCACACTAAACCCCCCAGGTCCCTCAGCCCTTCCCCATCACACTTGTGCTCCAGGCCCTGCTCCAGCTCCGGTGCCCTTCTCTGGCCCCCTCCAGCACCTCAATGTCTCTCTTGCAGTGAGGGGCCCAGAGCTGAACACAGGATTTGGGGTGCAGTGTTCAAGCCAATGGCACGGGGGATGCATGTGTGATCCTCTGCCAAGGAGCTGAAAGCAAGCTGGAGCAGTAAACTGGCAAATCTTATGACAACACAGTATAAAACTGTGCAGTTCAACCACAGTTGCACCCATGTTTAACTCAAGCTTCGTTTTACTATGCACAAGAGGTGCTGCTGTACTTCTCAGAAGCTGGATTAGCAAGTCCTGCGCTTTGAAAAATGCAAAACTAAAAACCAAACACTGAACTAGTGTTAAAAATCAAACTCTACAGCCATCAGGAGGCTTATACCCACAGTCCATCCATATGGTGTTTGGCTGCTGCTCGAGGAAGCCCCGTGCTTCCATTGTCTTGGTGCACTTCACAGCAAGTGAAACTTGACTTCAAGAACTGTGTTGGGGTTTGTGGTTAGTTTTGCCTCATAGAATTGTTCTGATCTGGTTGTTATCTATTAGAACAGGCAGATTTATGGGATCCTTACCTTTATTACACAAATTCTACGGTATGTTTTCATCTGCTGTTACTCAAGGCCAGGCTGGACAGAGCCTTGGGCAACATGGTCTAGTGTGAGGTGTCCCTGCCCATGGGGGCTGGAACTGGATGAGCTTTAGGTCCTTTCCAACCCAAACCATTCTATGATTCTGTGATTTAAAGTGAATTCAGAAATATACTTACCAGATCACAGCTGACTCCACTGCACAACAAAACAGGTATCACGTGGCTTTTTAGAACACAAACTGCTTCTTAACCACAAAATGACACTGCTGCAGCCGTTTCCAGCAACACCAGTCAAAAAGTACTTTGGATTCTCTCCCGCCACCTAGTTAAGACTTCTCTAAACAAAATATTTTGATTCCTCAGGGCTTCCTCCTGACACGCCAGGAATTAAATGTCACCAAGAGTGACTAAAACTGCAGCAGGGTGATGAATTCCCAGCAAGTCATCAGAGCCTGCTGAATAACTTCCATTGCAGTGACACTCAGCAACCCTAAATCATGGATTAAACTTTTCGCTGTATCACAGCACTGAGCAACCCAAATCCTTCGCAGCAAGAGCTCCCCAGCTCCAGGGTGGTTCCATCCGTGTTAGCACAGAGGAAAAAGGAATTGGAGGAGAAAAACTAAAGGCTTATTCAGGTATGCTGGTGACCACATTGCTGATAGTCACCAGCCTAAATGTTTAGGGATGATAGTTTAGACGCAACTTAACTGGTGAGTGATGCTGAACCTTTAAGCTTTAAGATTATCAGGGTTTGTTCTCTCTCCAAACCAGTCTTGGATTTAAATTTAAGAACTGTTAGATCACTAAACCAGATCTTTTCCATGTCCTGTATTTAATGTCTATCTGCTATTTGAAAAGAACCTTAAAAGGCTGATGTCCTTAGTGAATTTATATTAGTGAGCATTTATTCATGTCATATCAATAGGTTTATTACATATAATAATCACAGCCTGGTTTGGGTTGGAAGGGACCTTAAATCTCCTCCAGTTCCAACTTCCTCCCATGAGCAGGGACACCTTCCACTGAACCAGGTTGCTCCAAGCCCCATCCAACCTGTTGTTATTATACATTTATTACCTGGAATCACTTCTTTTGCTGATTTCATACCCAATATTCATCTGTACATGTCTAAGACAGAAGGACAGTTGAACTCAGCCTTTTCAGCAACTCATAAAGCACTAACACAAGTGACACAGCGTGCACTCATCTGAGCCTAGATGAGGTTCCCCGAGCAGAAATAAATCCCTGGCTTAATAAAATGCCCAGGAATAGCACAAATTCTACCCTTCAATATTCAAGGGAAAAGTCAAAGAGATTAAATTCTGCAGCTGATTGGATTTGTAGCCAATAGATAAAACACTGCAATAAAATCCGCTGGAGTTTAAGACATCACGAGCCACAGCCCCTTTATAACAAAGTTCAGTTTTCATTTTAAACAAATGTCACATTTTGCTGGGGAAACAGTTTAGATAATGTGTGAACACTGGGATTTCTGCTGCCAGCCAGCACCACAAAAGCCACCAAACTCAGGCTTCCCAATTCATAGAACTCCGGAGCGGTTTGGGTTGAAGGGACCTTAAAGCTCCTCCAGCTCCAACCCCTGCCACGGGCAGGGACACCTTCCAGTAGAGCAGGTTGCTCCAAGCCCCTGTGTCCAACCTGCCCTTGAACACTGCCAGGGATGGGGCAGCCACAGCTTCTCTGGGCACCCTGTGCCAGCGCCTCAGCACCCTCACAGGGAAGAGCTGCTGCCCAAGAGCTCATCTCAATCTCTCCTCTGGCAGATTCAAGCCATTCCCCTTGGCCTGTCCCTACAGGCCCTTGGCCAAAGTGATCCACAAGCGTTCCACAATACTGGTGGAGCAGCACTGCTCTCACTCCTCATTTCCAAAATCAGTTTTCCTGGAAAGCAACAGCCCCTTCACAAGAAGATTAGAGGAAAGCAATACCTAACACACATCCATGTAAACCCCTGTGCTGTACTTTGGAAGCATCACAAGCTTGGTGAAGTATTTTTGTTTGACTAACACACACATGGAAACATTTTACAAAGGCCAGGAAGTACATTTGGGTCTTCCATGATTTCACAGCATTCCAACAATGCTCTTACATGCCACAGTGTCAGGAGTATTTCCACTCAACAGAGGAATCCACAAAAACAGACTGATTACACCTAAAGATGAGGAATTCCTCCTGTGAGTCATAAACACATCTTTAATACTCATCAGCACTGTAACTTCTGAGTATGCTGTTCACCCAAAAATGATGCCTGTAAAAGAATTGATGTTTGATAAATAGACTGAACTCCCTCACGCCCAAAGTAACATCAGGTATTGAGCTGTGACACCAAAAACTCCATGGAAAATGCCACATGGTTCCAGGTGGGACAATCTTCACTGTGTTAACTTTCCTTTCAAGACCAAGGCTCTCTTACTACCAATGCCACTCTATCCAGAGAATTCAGAGGAGAAAACATTGACCTGGGAAGAATAAAGAAATATCAGCCTGTCCTTAAGCACTGGTTATCTGAGGAATTGTGTTACAAGTCTAGGATCATTTGTCCCTGGAGCTGCATTATGGAATAATTCCTAATGTTGAGGCAATATACACAATCCCTGCTGAAGGATCCTCCAGTTCCCAAGCCAACATCACTTTCATACTTGGCAGCTTCCAAACCCTGTACCAGGAAGCAGGATTTTTAGGAGACAAAATGCAATAACATGCTGTCCTGGAAGAGCAGGGTAGGAACCCATTTAGCAATTCCTTACTCACAGGTCAATTTAATACTCCAAATTTTCTTCTTCCATTTTAATCCCATGTTAAGAGCACCTCTTTACTACCACAACTTTCAAACGTCAAAGAGGTGAGGAAATGAGCATCTAAACAGTCACCATAAGGACCAAATGCTGCCTAAAGTATATACCTAGTGAAAAGCATTCAAAAAGACACAGGTCATGCCCTAAGCAGTGGTTTTCAGGCACCTTCCCAGAGCTGCAGAGTGACATTATGAACCCAGAAGTTGGACAGGGGGTAAAAATGGCAGAGAGGACTGAGGAAAACACCACCAAATCCAAAGAGAGCAGTGGGTAATTTTCCTCCACTACCAAATCATGTAATTTTCCAGGAACTGCAGAACACACCAGCAGAGGAGGAACAAGTGCTAGAAACCAGTTTGCTTCTGCAGTTTGGATTCAGACATGCAGGCTGCTGTCCTCAACTGAAATATAGGGTTGTGCTCCATGATTTAAACTGATCCAGGAAATAATGTACCCAACATTATGCATACTGAGTTTCAAGTAATGACTAAAATAGCAGCTACCTAAGGTAACAAACCACTCTACATCTTCAGCACTCCCTCTTCCCCTTCCAGTAACCAGTATATTATGAGACCCAGACCCAGCTGAACTTACAGCCCAATGTTCCTACACAACTCAAGAGGTCACAATCAAAAAAGCAAAACTACATCTGATTCTACACGTTTGTATTAATACGCAATTGAAGTCAGTCAAGCACTGGTTTGCTTTGGAAGTTTGGAACACTGAATAAGTTTGGGTTGAAGGGACCTTAAAGCTCATCCAGAATCATAGAATCATAGAATGGTTTGGGTTGGAAAGGACCTTAAGATCATCTAGTTCCATCCCCCCTGCCATGAGCAGGGACATCTCACACTAAACTACATCGCCCAAGGCTCCGTCCAGACTGGCCTTGAAAACCACCACGGTTGGAGCATTCACAACTTCCTTGGGCAACCTATTCCAGTGCCTCACCACCCTCACTGTGAAGAACTTCTTCCTTATATCTAACCTGAACTTCCCCTGTTTAAGTTTAAACCCATTACCCCTTGTCCTACCACTACAGTCCCTAACGAAGAGTCCCTGCCCAGCATCGTTGTAGGCCCCCCTTCAGAAATTGGAAGGCTGCTATGAGGTCTAACTCCTGCCACGGGCAGGGACACCTTCCACTAGAGCGGGTGTCTCCAAGCCCCTGTGTCCAGCCTGGCCTTGAACACTGCCAGGGATGGGGCAGCCACAGCTTCTCTGGGCACCCTGTGCCAGCGCCTCAGCACCCTCACAGGGAAGAGCTGCTGCCCAAGAGCTCAGCTCAATCTCCCCTCTGGCAGGTTCAAGCCATTCCCCTTGGCCTGTCCCTACATCCCTTGTCCAAAGCCCCTCTCCAGGTCTCCTGGAGCCCCTTTAGGCACTGAAGCTGCTCTAAGGTGTCCCCTTGAGGAGCCTTCTCTTCTCCAGCTGCCCCAGCCCGGCTCTCTCAGCCTGGCTCCAGAGCAGAGCTGCTCCAGCCCTCGCAGCAGCTCCGGGGCCTCCTCTGGACTTGTTCCAACAGCTCCATGTCCCTCTTGTGTTGGGGGTCCCAGAGCTGGATCAGGACTGCAGGGGGGAGATGCTGACCTCTGGATAACTGACTGAATCAATGCTGCTCACGCCACTTAAACCTCAACTGGCAAATCATCATCACTTCATAAAATCAGTGGAGGTGATAAACCCAACAGTGCATTTGAACAGTGATCTTCTAAAAGGAAGATGAATGTGCAGAATAAGAAACTATATTCTTTGCCATGAAAAACACAAATCAGACTATACATGCCTGAGCAGTACCAACAGTTATCCCAAAGAAGACGTGCTCTGCTTGAAATAGTGTTTTAGTCTGCAAGCAAGTAATTAGTAATCAGGAGCTAGAAAGCCTTTATTAAACTTGCTGGCTATAAAGCCACATAGAAAACAAATGATCCATAATATGATGATGTGAACAGCTCCTATGAAAATTTTACATTCTTAATGTTCCCCAAAAATGCCATCCCAGAAAAGGCTGGACACTGGAGTTACACAGGTTCTGCCAGGTTAGGCACACCAGGGAATTAGAGCTATTAGCATTTCACCTTCAGCCTTCTGCCAGGGAACAAAACTCTGCCAAACCTCTCCAATAATGGCTGTTTGAACTGGAGCTTAAAGGAATTTCTTCTCAGACCTCAGCATTCGTGCTTTTACATGGGAAGCAAAAGCTGACGGACTTCTGATGCCAATAACTGCATTACTGTGCGATTTCTTCACTCCACTTCTCTGACCTTTTTCCTTCTCTCCACATCCCTTTATCACACTAGAGAAGCACCTAATCCATATTCAACCTGTTGGTAACTTGATTTTCTATAGAGCTACTTTGCTTCTTAAATGCTTAATTTCAGATAAAGTGATGTAGGCAAGGGGGGAAACTACCTGTCAGAACATGAGATCGTAGGGATTTTCTCCATGTTTCTGGACAAACAAGTGGGAGAAAAATATTTTCCACTGGGCACTGAAAAGGACCAGAAGTGAGAACATTTCTATACACAGGGTTCACCTCAGGTGACAGGGTCCATCAGCTCACTTCACTGGGCAGTGTTTGCATTCCCAGCTCATTTTAGTCAATGTTACAAGTATTGATCCACATTGCAAAGACATCACAAACATGTAATTCCAGAGAGCCTGCAGGTGTGCCCTTCATCTTCCCATCGCTCAAGGCAAAGCAATTACGACATGGCAAGTGAATTGGCTACATTAAAATGCTCAAGTAAACTATAAATGCTGACAGTTCCAGTTGGAACAAGTACATTTGTGCTTGTATGTGCAAAATAAACACCAAAGTCAAGGTTCTACATCTAGAATGGAAATTATCACTACAATGTTAATGTAAGAAACCATAAGGCATAAGCAGTATCACAGAGTGGTTTGTGTTGAAGGGACCTTAAAGCTCCTCCAGTTCCAACCCCTGCCACGGGCAGGGACACCTTCCACTAGGGCAGGTTGCTCCAAGCCCCTGTGTCCAACCTGGCCTTGAACACTGCCAGGGATGGGGCAGCCACAGCTCCTCTGGGCACCCTGTGCCAGCGCCTCAGCACCCTCACAGGGAAGAGCTGCTGCCCAAGAGCTCAGCGCAATCTCCCCTCTGGCAGGTTCAAGCCATTCCCCTTGGCCTGTCCCTACATCCCTTGTCCAAAGCCCCTCTCCAGGTCTCCTGGAGCCCCTTTAGGCACTGGAGCTGCTCTAAGGTGTCCCCTTGAGGAGCCTTCTCTTCTCCAGCGGCCCCAGCCCAGCTCTCTCAGCCTGGCTCCAGAGCAGAGCTGCTCCAGCCCTCTGATCATCAAGTATCATGAAGATTTCTAGCGTACGGACCATGAACACAGAATCAAAGAATGGTTTGGGTTGGAAAGGACCTTAAGATCATCTAGTTCCAACCCCCTTGCCATGAGCAGGGACACCACACACTAAACTATGTCGCCCAAGGCTCTGTCCAGCCTGGCCTTAAACATAGTTTACCCTGCTCTGAAGCACACTCTTCCAGTTCAGCATTTGGCCTGGTTTAGACAGCTTTAAACTGCTGAGACCACAACAGAAATCTCTACACCTTCCAAGCAAACAGAGACCAGTACGAGAGAACAGAACAGAAGAAACAAACCTTTTTATTAGTCATCACTGATCTCAACTTGAACATGAGATTCTTTGAGACCTGGCTGCATCTCTAACGAGATTTAGGAACCTGATGCAGCTGAATCATCAGCTTCATGTGGTAGGAGGAGAACCTGAGTATCACATTTCACTAGCCACAAATACATGGTGTTTCCTGTTACAGAAATCACAGAGAACACAGTAACCAGAATTCAGGTTCTTTTCTGGCTGGTCTTGTTGGGGTTGTTTTTTCCTTTTTAAATCCTTATGGACTTTACCCCAAGAAGTTTGTTACAGATGCTTTCAGTACCTTCTTACTAATGCTTTGCACTACCTTAGATTTGAAAGCACAGGAGAGTACATCTGTCTTTCAGAGTAAGCACCATACAGCAGTGGATGTCTGGTTAGACTGGGCAGGAACTTACTACCACATCCTCTAACTAAAAAGCAAAGCAGATAGTTGCATTCTCATTTTGGAAATCTACAAGGCACTCAGATTTTCCTAACAAAGTATCTTTCACTTCATTTACTTCCCCTGGTTTGATGGAAATAGAGAAAACCAGCAAAACGCAGTTGTTTTAAGTGTATTGTAACAGATGAGCTGGATGGTTCTGGGTTCCAGTGTGCTTTCTAGGAAAGAGAACAGAACCTTCCAGCCTGCAGCACTTGCTGCAGTACCACATGAGGTATCAAAATGGAAAAGCCTGGAATTATCAAGTCCACAGGGAAATAGATAAAAACAGGTTGCATGAACCCATACCAACTAGAAGGAGGTTGCTAATGGCCTTTAATTATCAGCCAGGAAACCAATCTTGGTTTGTATTCTTATTAACAACCTGAGCACAAGAAATAATTGAACAAAATAGCAATAAAAATCATAAAGACCGATCTAGGGAACAGCTGATCATCCTCTATAGAAATATCCTACAGGAAAACCTGGATGACTCTGAAGGTCTGAGCAACAGAAACGGGATGAAGCTTCCTCACAAAGGTATGTGAGTGTTAACGCAGTGAAAAGCTTTTGTTAGCCTCTGAAGTGGGATTTCAGCTGCACAAAAGAGTGACAGAAGGACCTGAGTGCATCAGCCACCTACAAGATATCATCAGGCAAGAGTCTGACACAAGCACTAGAACCCATGGTCCTCGGATACAGTAACTGAGGGGACACGAGTGCCATGCTCAGAGCACACTGCTTCACCTCTTATTCACCTCAGCTTCAACTGGAGCAGGCACAAAAAGGGGCTATTCAAAAAAGCAGGGTATGAAGTGCTTCTGTCATAATGCAGAGCAACAGCTTTTGGTTCTCTCTGTTACAGCAAATAACCCAAGTTTGAACAAGGGTTGTTTTACCTTCTCTAAGTTGTTTATTCCCTCCTTGTCCAAAAACAAGTGACTGAGCTCATCACTTTCTGCGGAAGGGAAAAGGGGAATGAAGTCCAGGTCTCCCTCAGCATGTGTCTGGAGTCATCAGTACTCATGTGAAGTGACTGGCCAGGGGTTGGAAATTTATGGCATGATCCCTTATGAGACATCAGGGAACAACCAACCTCCCACATGGCTCCATTCCTTCAGAGAGGAACCACAGAGGAAGGGATCTGATAGAGAAGTCTCAGGCAATGTGCTGGGCTGAACATTCTCCAAGCTGGACAAGCCGAAGCCTCTCCACACTCTGCTGCCTCTGCACAGGCAGAGCGTGTCTGGGAACACCAGATGTTTCAAGAACACATTTCCTCTTGGATCACTTTGCTTCCCAAAGGCACAACGTACTGAACTAGACACTAGAACTAGAACTAAATCAGCTCTTTCACTTCTACTCACAAAGCTTTTAAAACAAACATGCAAGTCAGTCTTCCTGCTGGTAGCTACTGGACAACAAGACAACTCCAGCAGTTTGGATAACACGGGAACTATTTCTTGCCTGACTCAGGGACAATCTTCATTTAATGTTTGTAAAGGCCTCCTGCAGCACTGGTAAAACAGCCAGAAATTGGATGCAGCACTAACTAATCCACTCGCACCATCACCAAACAGGAAACAGCCTGGTATTCACCAGAAGAAACTTCTGACAGTGATAGAAAAGTGGTGGTTTTCAACAGGCTGATCCCAAACCAGACCATGACCAGAAAGGTCTTTGCAAAACACTCAGTGGGTTTTGTGTTGGTTTTGTGTTTGTTGGCTGAGGGGTTTTTGTTTTAATTAAAAAGAGCAGTTATCAGGTGATTTCAGTGCTCTGGAAAGCTTCAGTATCCCTTCAGCAGCACCTAGGCAGATGTGATTTAAGTTACTGGGCATCTCATTTATCCCCTGGGCAGTGGTGATGAAAAGCTTTATATTCCATAGCTTTGTTTCACATTTCAAACCATACAACTACTTCAGAAGTGTGTTTAAATTGCACTTAACTGACAAAGACCACGGGTAATCTACTCTGCTACTCTTCAAAAAGCACTCTGCCTGCAATACCACAGCTCCCAACGACAAGCAATATGATTTAACAAGTAGTATATTCCTATACACGTTACAGCAGAGTTCCTCTTCTTCAAGGTTAATGTGGTTTCTTCCTAGCTATGCTACCAAACTTAAAAGTATAAGCAGAATTCCCAACATCCTTCCTGAAGAGCATAATTCTGTTCTGCATATTAAATACTAAACCAACTTTTAGCTCTATCTGCATATTCATCCTGCAGTATGTTATGTTCCTGTCCCCACAAGTTAGAAGTGTTCCATCTTCCCTCCAGCCCCCAAAACCCACCCTCCCATATGTTGTTCCTTGATAAATCATCTCCTTTTGAGAATCCCATCTTCAATCACAGCTTCTATTTCACATTGCATTTAAACTGTCTCCCCGAAGATGGGAATCAGAAGTTAACAGACAGCAAGTTAAAACCCAAAGCTCTCATAGAAGACAACACACAGCACAGGACCAGCATCCCTCAGACTCAAAGTCAGGATGCTGGAGAACAAGCCCATCCCTGGGATTATTGAACACTGCTTAAAAGCCTTTAAAATTGTTTTTACTGGTGCTAAGCACATTGAAACACCATAAAACACAGCCGAATGCAAAGTCATGCATTTGGAGAACACCAGCCCTACCAGAGGAAAGGGAATTGTATTGCAGAAGGCAATGACATTAAGGACTTTGGGCAGCACTGCAGATACCACGTGAACATTAATTCCCAACATGAGTCTATAGCAAAAAAGGACTAATGAGAGCCTTGGAAAGGAATATTGAGGAGAATTATCTTTTTATATCACAGCAGTGAGATCAATAATGGGCTGTCACCCTTCTATTCAGGGACCAACACTAATATGCTGTTGAAAGCCAGAAGTGCTGGTAGAAACAACTATAAGCATGATCACAGAGCTGAAACACCTTAAAGTCAAGTCTTTATAAGAAGGAAGGAGAAGGGATTATTTCATGATCACCGAAGATTATCAAATAGAACAGAATCCTGGTTTTTTTAATGGCTAACAAAGCAAATACATGGAAAGATACAACAACTGAGGAGTTTAGTCAGAAAAACTAAGTTTTGTTAAAGGTTCACTTCGTTTTGGAAAGAGGAGATTATTCCTGCCACAAATTATTCACAAACATCCAGCCTTATCACTTGTTGATCCTAGGTTCAAGCAAAGGGTATTAAATCCACCACCATCACTGATTAGACAGGACTCTGCTGTGATGGAGGTGGCCAAGAGCTGTAATCCTA
This sequence comes from Nestor notabilis, assembly GCF_000696875.1. Classification (NCBI taxonomy): domain Eukaryota; kingdom Metazoa; phylum Chordata; class Aves; order Psittaciformes; family Psittacidae; genus Nestor; species Nestor notabilis. The sequence continues at coordinate 895 of NW_009921565.1, read as the reverse complement.
AAGTCCTCCCGACCTCCAACACTGAAGCCAACTTACTGAAGAGGTGTGTTGAAAACAGCACAACCAGACCACATCATAGAACCACAGAATGGTTTGGGCTGGAAAGGACCTTAAGATCATCTAATTCCAACCCCCTGCCATGGGCAAGGACACCTCACATTAGACCATGTCAGTCAAGGCTCTGTCCAACCTGGCCTTGAACACTGCCAGGGATGGAGCATTTACCACTTCTCTGGGCACCCTGTGCCAGCGCCTCAGCACCCTCACAGTAAAGAACTTCTTCCGTATCTCCAACCTGAACTTCCCCTGTTTCAGTTTGAACCCATCACCCCTTGTCCTATCTCTCCAGTCCCTGATGAAGGTCTCGCTCCAGCATCCTTGTAGCCCGCTTCAGACACTGAAGCTGCTCTGAGGTCTCCAGCAGCTTCTCTTCTCCAGGTAGAACAGCCCCAATGTTCTCAGCCTGGCTCCACACAGCAGGTATGAAGTCACTCCAAATCTTACTTTCAGCAAGTAAAGGAATTTAACACAGCCAAGCCTCCCATGCAGCACAGGTTCACAGCAGCACAAATGGATGGCTGGAAAACAGCTCCAGTCCCCTTCTGCCAAGCCCCAAATATTCCTGCACAGAGAACACGAGGGCAGCAGCTGACCCTCCTTCCCAAAACCCACACACCACAGACGATGGCAGCCCAGCGTTTCAGAGGTCAGGGGCAAGAGGAGAAGCCCGGCTGCCAAAAAACACAGTGCCCCAGGCACCTGACGTACCCAAACCTGCAGGGCAGGGCGAAGGTTTACTTACCCTTCTGCCCACTTCACGTGGTGACCAGCCTCTCACACACACACAGTGTCCATCTCCCCCCCCAAACCCGGGGCTTCGCACCCTCACCCCCCC